>NW_027104354.1:87291-101205 GCF_902728285.1 Clytia hemisphaerica
AAATCGATTTCTTATGATCCGATAGATTCTATCGATGATTACCAATGCCAATGAAGACTCAATAAGTGATAGTTATCGCATGACTTTGAGTGCAATACAAGAAATATTTTAGGAGCGAGGCGAACCTTTTTATTAAACATAAATTTAAGAGATTTAGTCTATGTATTTACAGAAAGTTAAGGAAGCAAAATTTCCGAGTTAAAAAAAGAAAAATAACTCGGATAGTTAAAGGAAGCACAATTTCCCGAGTTAGAAAATCAAAATAACTCGGAAAGCTAAAGAAAGCAAAAATTCCAAAGTTAAAAAATGAAAAATAACTTCCGGGTCTCTAGATAATTTCGAATGTTTTTGTTCGAAAATCTTGTTAGATTCAAATTTAAGATTCGAAGAAAAACATTCGAAATTATGCACATCAAAATAAAGAAAAACTTTGTCTTTCAGAAGCTTCAAAATAAATGCAGCAGCTTTTTCAGAAATGTGAAATGATTACTGTATATACATTATACACAGAGAAAAAGAAGATGTATTGTATTTTTTCGATTAAGGAGAAATTCTTCATTATTGCGTTTCTCTATCAGATTGATAACACTTTTCGATGTTTTTGTTTCGATGCATAGAGATGAGAAAATGCATATACTGGTTTGAGCTATGAATGGTCTGAAACAACATTTTTGCAACAAAAACTAATTGGGGCGAACTTCTCGACTTTTAACTATCGTCAAGCTGTAAACGTGTCGAATTTTTGAAGTAAGAAGTATTGATTGTTGAAGAATTGATGCTGAAAATTCAAAGACACAGTGGATTGGGAGAGACACAAGAGACCTTTTACAAAAATCCCTCGTTACCTGGTGTAATCAAAGACATTGAATTTCCCTCGTTTTGTCATGGAAAATATTCTTGACAAGTATTAAAGAATTTCAAGTTTTTATGCATGCTGAATTTATTTGCTTTGGGTCGTGTCACGTGTGGTGTCGAGTAGTTTTGTAATAATTTCTTTATATTTCATCAGATTTAATTTCACTGACTTTTTGGAGAGAATGGAGTAAGAGCTCATCAAAAAATAGTTTCTTTTACGTTTTCCCATTATTTATTCAGAGAGTTCAGCTCTTTTCGGCTGTTTTGTTTTGATTTTCTCATGCTGCTTACCCAAATGTTAACCAAGTTTTATTTATAGTCGTCCTAAGGCCTCATAACACCCCTCTCTCATTGCATTCTCGATAAATTTTTCCGTCCAAAGGGGTTAGCCTTTCCAAACTCCCTTTCCAATTCCATCTTATTCCCCATAAAATTCCCGATAGAATGAGGGGCAACGACCCCCAATTCCTTTCCCAATCTCGAGTTATCGCATTTTTTTGTTTTGATGACGTCATCAACTGAAAATGGCTAAAGATTCAGTCAAATTTTAAAGTCCTATTCAAGCCTTATAAACCTTTCCATCTCATTCCCCATAAAGTTCTCGATCTAATGAGGGGTCAATGACCTCTCAACTCTTATTCAAACTCGAGATATCGCATGTTTTCTATTTTGATGACGTCATCAACTGAAAATGACTAAAAAATCAGCCAAATTTGAAAGTCCTACTCAAGCCGACAAACCTCTCATCTCATTCCCCATAAAAATTCCTGATAAAAATGAGGGTCAAACGACCTCTCCACTCTTCTTCAAACTCGAGATATCGCATTTTGAAGTTTTTTTTCCCAAACCTATGACGTCAGTGGGTCTCTTTACCCCTAATGTTGTCAACGGTCAATTCGCGAATTTTGAAATTTTTGCGGTCAACAGGTACCTTATGCCCCAAGGGTCCCAAAAAAACAAAAAACGTCAATTTTTTCCAAGGGAAAGTGGGTTTTTAAATTTGCGAAAGATTGACACTGCAGCGACTTCTTCTTAAAAAACGCTAATTTTCACGAAATTTTCAAAGTTGAAAGATTTCCAGAGGCTAAACACAGCGGAATAGCGGCTAGACGAAAAAAAAGGTGAATTTCCATTTTTAGTGCCCGCATATCATTGAAATTTTGTAAATTTTGCTTACGCGCATGCGTTTGCCAAAAGAGTCGCACTCCGCTCGCTAACGCTCGCTCCGTGCGTAATAAAGATCAATGGCTAAAAAGAGGCAGGAATAAGGGGCGCGGAAACAAGAAATAAACGGGTTCTTTGAAATTTTGGCGCCGCAGGCAAAAATCCTTGGTTTGAGAAAGGTCAAACCAGCTTAAAGCCACATTGACGCTTTTTAGCGAGGTCTGAATTGCTGTTTTAAAAAATGCTGACATTTTATACATATAGCACTTTTTTAAACCAATCATCAAAACAAAAGAACGCGCGCAACGTCATTTCATTGTTCAATTAAACAATAGAATGTCCTCTTTCTAAAATTACATTTTAACAACCCGAAGTTTGCAATGTTTTGACTTTAAGAGTGAATAAGAATTGAAAAAGTGTCTGTGTTTTATGCAGTAGCGGGAAATGTTATGCTTTTGCAGAAAAGCAAAAGAGCCTCATGTATGTATAGAGGGCTTTAAAAGAGCTCCTAAAAGGAGAAAGTTAGTCAGCATAAGACCACAAAAACCACAGCGAGCATCAACAAGTTTCGATCTTTTTGGTAATCTCTCATTTGGTGATTTATTCACTGCAGACATTATAACGGAACCCCTCCCGATCCCAAGAAATGGGTTTCTAATCATTCACGGGTAGAAACCCTGAAGCCTTAGCATGTTCTCATTACATTGTCTTTAAAAACGCTTTAACCAGACGGTCGAACCGATTGAAACAAAGCCACGCGGGTAAAGAAGGCAACAAGCATGGTTGCGCGGACAGAAAATATTTCAGAAATCTCATTTGGCTAAAAACGCTCTCTTTTTTCACAAAACTAGTCATTTTACTACGCCATCCAGATAAATAGTTCGTTTGATTTAGGCTGCAACTATACTGGTATTTAAAGCCTGCAAGAAAGTCTGCAAGGGAGGATCACAGGAAGTATTTTTATATTGAAGGCAAATGAGATATGATCGAGGGCCAACCATGGTTTGGCCCGAGGAAGGCAATTTGAATTTAAGGTGCCAGAAATGCTGAAAACGCATCTAAAGCATAGGTTAATGGATTATTCCGTAAAATGAAAGAATTTAACGATTGTTGATTTTTGACGAGTGCTGCATTCGAGACCCGAGAAATTCTGCAAACTTGGCTTTCTTACCTGTTACCCCTATTATGATTTTTTCATAAAGTGTACATTCCCCCGTAAGAAGGGGTTTAAGAAACACCATTATCCCACAATTTTAAAAGAGGCTGAGACAGGGTAGCTACCAAAAATAGCTATAATAGCTACAATTCTACTCGTCATAGCTACAATTCTTGTATAGATAAGATATTCAATAGCTGAAATGCAGCTTCAAAAACTTTATGAGATCGTTTGAAATATGCAGATTCACCGCCAGTATTTCTCGAATCACCGAAATACCGACCCAAAAAATCAATTTTACCGTCACCGCAAGGCAGGTCCAACACCGAAATACCGACACTTTTTACTTAAAACACCGAAACACCGATGCAAAAAAGGGTCAATACCGACACACCGACAAACCCGTACGCCCCCCCTCTAACCGCAAGGGCAAACCACAAGGGCTTGATTAACTGGCTTACACCAGTATCAAAACGCTGATTTTTTGCGTGTGGTTCCCTCAAAAGCAATTCAAAAGCAATGCAACGACTTCAAAAGTGTTTTTCTTAACTTCCATCCCCTTTCAGACACATTGAAGAGTCATTTTGCTCTATTTTCATCATTTTTCCACTGAAATTTCATTTGTCGCAAACCTTTTGTCCGGCATGTCGAATTTTTAAAAAAATGAAAAGGGGTTTCTCTGAAGTGGCAATTTTCCATCAAAGTATCCAAACGAAACCAGAAGAAATTCTAATGATTTCGACCATCACCGCAGGATTATACCAAAAAAATCAAAAAATCATCAGCATTTTCAGAAGTATTGACACCCCCCCCTCAAATAGACTCAAATGTGGAGCAATAGAAAATGCTGAATCAGCAAAAATAAATTTTGAGACTCAGGAATGATCCTCAACTACAATAGAGACAATTCAATCTGAACTACCATTTATATTCCCAAAATTGAGCTGGAAAATACACTGAGTCTCAGAATTCTCAGACAATGCTGGACAAAAGGTTTGTAGACTTCTGCAATAGTTGCAAAATACTTCAATATCGATCAAAAACAAGTTCCCAAGAGGCTCTGGGTGCTTTCCAAACCTATCCAAAGTCTTTGAAAGTCAGCCACTGCAGTCTAACCGCAAGGGCAAACCACAAGGGCTTGATTAACTGGCTTACACCAGTATCAAAACGCTGATTTTTTGCTTGTGGTTCCCTCAAAAGCAATTCAAAAGCAATGCAACGACTTCAAAAGTGTTTTTCTTAACTTCCATCCCCTTTCAGACACATTGAAGAGTCATTTTGCTCTATTTCTCATCATTTTTCACTGAAATTTCATTTGTCTACAACCTTTTGTCCGGCATTGTCTGAATTTTTAAGAAAAAATTGAACAGGGGTCTTCTCTGAAGTGGCAATTTTCCATCAAAGTATCTCAAATCGAACAACCAGAAGAAATTTCTAATTATTTCGACCATCACACAGCAGGAATTATACCAAAAAATCAAAACAAAAAATCAGCCATTTTCAGAAGTATTGACCCCCCCCCCCTCAAATAGACTCAAATGTGGAGCAATAGAAAATGCTGAATCAGCAAAAATAAATTTTGAGACTCAGGAATGATCCTCAACTACAATAGAGACAATTTCAATCTAAAACTACCATTTATATTCCCAAAAATTTGAGCTGGAAAATACACTGAGTCTCAGAATTCTCAGACAATGCTGGACAAAAGGTTTGTAGACTTCTGCAATAGTTGCAAAATACTTCAATATCGATCAAAAACAAGTTCCCAAGAGGCTCTGGGTGCTTTCCAAACCTATCCAAAGTCTTTGAAAGTCAGCCACTGCAGTCTAACCGATAGGGCAAACCACAAGGGCTTGTTAACTGGCTTACACCAGTATCAAAACGCTGATTTTTTGCTTGTGGTTCCCTCAAAAGCAATTCAAAAGCAATGCAACGACTTCAAAAGTGTTTTTCTTAACTTCCATCCCCTTTCAGACACATTGAAGAGTCATTTTGCTCTATTTATCATCATTTTTCACTGAAATTTCATTTGTCTACAACCTTTTGTCCGGCATTGTCTGAGAATTATGAGACTCAGTGTATTTTCCAGCTCAAATTTTTGGGAATATAAATGGTAGTTTCAGATTGAAATTGTCTCTATTGTAGTTGAGGATCATTCCTGAGTCTCAAAATTTATTTTTGCTGATTCAGCATTTTCTATTGCTCCACATTTGAGTCTATTTGAGGGGGGGGGTGTCAATACTTCTGAAAATGGCTGATTTTTTGATTTTTTTGGTATAATTCCTGCTGTGATGGTCGAAATAATTAGAAATTTCTTCTGGTTGTTCGATTTGAGATACTTTGATGGAAAATTGCCACTTCAGAGAAGACCCCTGTTCAATTTTTTCTTAAAAATTCAGACAATGCCGGACAAAAGGTTGTAGACAAATGAAATTTCAGTGAAAAATGATGATAAATAGAGCAAAATGACTCTTCAATGTGTCTGAAAGGGGATGGAAGTTAAGAAAAACACTTTTGAAGTCGTTGCATTGCTTTTGAATTGCTTTTGAGGGAACCACAAGCAAAAAATCAGCGTTTTGATACTGGTGTAAGCCAGTTAACAAGCCCTTGTGGTTTGCCCTTGCGGTTAGACTGCAGTGGCTGACTTTCAAAGACTTTGGATAGGTTTGGAAAGCACCCAGAGCCTCTTGGGAACTTGTTTTTGATCGATATTGAAGTATTTTGCAACTATTGCAGAAGTCTACAAACCTTTTGTCCAGCATTGNTATCTTTCGTTAAAAATTTTCAAATCAAAAGTTTTCCACCTCAAAATTACAATGCCAACAGCTTTGGATAGGTTTGGAAAGCACCCAGAGCCTCTTGGGAACTTGTTTTTGAACGATATTGAAGTATTTTGCAAATATTGCAGAAGTCTACAAACCTTTTGTCCAGCATTGTCTGAGAATTCTGAGACTCAGTGTATTTTCCAGCTCAAATTTTTGGGAATATCAATGGCAGTTTCAGATTGAAATTGTCTCTATTGTAGTTGAGGATCATTCCTGAGTCTCAAAATTTATTTTTGCTGATTCAGCATTTCTATTGCTCCACATTTGAGTCTTTTGAGGGGGGGGGGTGTCAATACTTCTGAAATGGCTGATTTTTGATTTTTTGGTTAATTCCTGCTGTGTGGGTCGAAATAATTAGAAATTTCTTCTGGTTGTTCGATTTGAGACTTTTGATGGAAAATTGCCACTTCAGAGAAGACCCCTGTTCAATTTTTTCTTAAAAATTCAGACAATGCCGGACAAAAGGTTGTAGACAAATGGAATTTCAGTGAAAAATGATGAGAAATAGAGCAAAATGACTCTTCAATGTGTCTGAAAGGGGAGGAGGAAGTAAGAAAAAAAACACTTTTTGTTGCATTGCTTTGGCGGGAACCACAAGCAAAAAATCAGCGTTTTGATACTGGTGTAAGGCAGTTAATCAAGCCCTTGTGGTTTGCCCTTGCGGTTAGACTGCAGTGGGTGACTTTCAAAGACTTTGATAGACTTTGAATGGGTTTGGAAAGCACCCAGAGCCTCTTGGGAACTTGTTTTTGATCGATATTGAAGTATTTTGCAAATATTGCGAAGTCTCAAACCTTTTGTCCAGCATGTCTGAGAATTCTGAGACTCAGTGTATTTTCCAGCTCAAATTTTTGGGAATATCAATGGTTCAGATTGAATTGTCTCTATTGTAGTTGAGGATCATTCCTGAGTCTCAAAATTTTTTTGCTGATTCCTTTTCTATTGCTCCACATTTGAGTCTATTTGAGGGGGGGGTCTCAATACTTCTGAAAATGGCTGATTTTTTGATTTTTTTGGTATAATTCCTGCTGTGATGGTCGAAATAATTAGAAATTCTTCTGGTTGTTCGATTGAGATCTTTGATGGAAATTGCCACTTCAGAGAAGACCCCTGTTCTTTTTCTTAAAAATTCAGACAATGCCGGACAAAAGGTTGTAGACAAATGGAATTTCAGTAAAAAATGATGAGAAATAGAGCAAAATGACTCTTCAATGTGTCTGAAAGGGGATGGAAGTTAAGAAAAACACTTTTGAAGTCGTTGCATTGCTTTTGAATTGCTTTTGAGGGAACCACAAGCAAAAAATCAGCGTTTTGATACTGGTGTAAGCCAGTTAACCAAGCCCTTGTGGTTTGCCCTTGCGGTTAGACTGCAGTGGGTGACTTGAAAGACTTTGAACAGCTTGGATAGGTTTGAAAAGCACCCAGAGCCTCTTGGGGAACTTGTTTTTGAACGATATTGAAGTATTTTGCAAAATATTGCAGAAGTTACAAACCTTTGTCCAGCATTGTCTGAGAATTCTGAGACTCAGTGTATTTCCAGCTCAAATTTTTGGGAATATCAATGGCAGTTTCAGATTGAAATTGTCTCTATTGTAGTTGAGGATCATTCCTGAGTCTCAAAATTTATTTTTGCTGATTCAGCATTTTCTATTGCTCCACATTTGAGTCTATTTGAGGGGGGGGGGGTCAATACTTCTGAAAATGGCTGATTTTTTGATTTTTTTTGGTATAATTCCTGCTGTGATGGTCGAAATAATTAGAAATTTCTTCTGGTTGTTCGATTGAGATACTTTTGGAAATTGCCACTTCAGAGAAGACCCCTGTTCAATTTTTTCTTAAAAATTCAGACAATGCCGGACAAAAGGTTGTAGACAAATGGAATTTCAGTAAAAAATGATGAGAAATAGAGCAAAATGACTCTTCAATGTGTCTGAAAGGGATGGAAGTTAAGAAAAAACTTTTTTCGTTGCATTGCTTTTGAATTGCTTTGAGGGAACCACAAGCAAAAAATCAGCGTTTTGCTGGTGTAAGCCAGTTAACCAAGCCCTTGTGGTTTGCCCTTGCGGTTAGACTGCAGTGGGTGACTTTGAAAGACTTTGAACAGCTTTGGATAGGTTTGGAAAGCACCCAGAGCCTCTTGGGAACTTGTTTTTGAACGATATTGAAGTATTTTGCAAATATTGCAGAAGTCTACAAACCTTTTGTCCAGCATTGTCTGAGAATTCTGAGACTCAGTGTATTTTCCAGCTCAAATTTTTGGGAATATCAATGGCAGTTTCAGATTGAAATTGTCTCTATTGTAGTTGAGGATCATCCTGAGTCTCAAAATTTATTTTTGCTGATTCAGCATTTTCTTGCTCCAATTTGCGTCTATTTTTGGGGGGGTGTCATACTTCTAAAAATGGCTGATTTTTTGATTTTTTTTTGGTATAATTCTGCTGTGTGATGGTGAAATAATTAGAAATTTCTTTGGTTGTTCGATTTGAGATACTTTGGAAAATTGCCACTTCAGAGAAGACCCCTGTTCAATTTTTTCTTAAAAATCAGACATGCCGGACAAAAGGTTGTAGACAATGGAATTTCAGTAAAAATGATGAGAAATAGAGCAAAATGACTCTTCAATGTGTCTGAAGGGGATGGAAGTTAAGAAAAAACCTTTTGAGTCGTTTGCATTGCTTTTGAATTGCTTTTGAGGGAACCACAAGCAAAAAATCAGCGTTTTGATACTGGTGTAAGCCAGTTAACCAAGCCCTTGTGGTTTGCCCTTGCGGTTAGACTGCAGTGGGTGACTTTGAAAGACTTTGAAAGACTTTGAAAGGCTTTGGAAAGCACCCAGAGCCTCTTGGAACTTGTTTTGAACGATATTGAAGTATTTTGCAAATATTGCAGAAGTCTACCAACCTTTTGTCCAGCATTGTCTGAGAATTCTGAGACTCAGTGTATTTTCCAGCTCAAATTTTTGGAAATATCAATGGTAGTTTCAGATTGAAATTGTCTCTATTCTAGTTGAGGATCATTCCTGAGTCTCAAAATTTATTTTTGCTGATTCAGCATTTTATATTGCTCCACATTTGAGTCTATTTGAGGGGGGGGGGTCTCAATACTTCTGAAAATGGCTGATTTTTTGATTTTTTTGGTATAACTCCTGCTGTGATGGTCGAAATAATTAGAAATTTCTTCTGGTTGTTCGATTTGAGATACTTTGATGGAAAATTGCCACTTCAGAGAAGACCCCTGTTCAAATTTTTCTTAAAAATTTAGACAATGCCGGACAAAAGGTTGTAGACAAATGAAATTTCAGTGAAAAATGATGAGAGAAATAGAGCAAAATGACTCTTCAAGTGTTGAAAGGGGATGGAAGTTAAGAAAAACACTTTGAAGTCGTTGCATTGCTTTGAATTGCTTTTGAGGGAACCACAGCAAAAATGCGTTTTGATACTGGTGTAAGCCAGTTAACCAGCCCTTGTGGTTTGCCCTTGCGGTTAGACTGCAGTGGGTGACTTTGAAAGACTTTGAACAGCTTTGGATAGGTTTGGAAACACCCGAGCCTCTTGGGAACTGTTTTTGAACGATATTGAAGTATTTTGCAATATTGCGAAGTCTACAACTTTTGTCCAGCATTGTCTGAGAATTCTGAGACTCAGTGTATTTTCCAGCTCAAATTTTTGGGAATATCAATGTTAGTTTCAGATTGAAATTGCCTCTATTGTAGTTGAGGATCATTCCTGAGTCTCAAAATTTATTTTTGCTGATTCAGCATTTTATATTGCTCCACATTTGAGTCTATTTGAGGGGGGGGGGTCTCAATACTTCTGAAAATGGCTGATTTTTTGATTTTTTTGGTATAAATCCTGCTGTGATGGTCGAAATAATTAGAAATTTCTTCTGGTTGTTCGATTTGAGATACTTTGATGGAAAATTGCCACTTCAGAGAAGACCCCTGTTCAATTTTTTCTTAAAAATTCAGACAATGCCGGACAAAAGGTTGTAGACAAATGGAATTTCAGTAAAAAATGATGAGAAATAGAGCAAAATGACTCTTCAATGTGTCTGAAAGGGGATGGAAGTTAAGAAAAACACTTTTGAAGTCGTTGCATTGCTTTTGAATTGCTTTTGAGGGAACCACAAGCAAAAAAATCAGCGTTTGCTACTGTGTGTAAGCCAGTTTAACCAAGCCTTGTGGTTTGCCCTTGCGGTTTGACTTAGTGGGGACTTTGAAAGACTTTGAACAGCTTTGGATAGGTTTGGAAAGCACCCAGAGCCTCTTGGGAATTGTTTTTGAACGATATTGAAGTATTGCAAATATTGCAGCTTCTACAACCTTTGTCCAGATGTCTGAGAATTCTGGACTCAGTGTATTTTCCAGCTCAAATTTTTGGAAATATCAATGGTAGTTTCAGATTGAAATTGTCTCTATTCTAGTTGAGGATCATTCCTGAGTCTCAAAATTTATTTTTGCTGATTCAGCATTTTATATTGCTCCACATTTGAGTCTATTTGAGGGGGGGGGGGTCTCAATACTTCTGAAAATGGCTGATTTTTTGATTTTTTTGGTATAATTCCTGCTTGTGATGGTCTAAATAATTAAAATTTCTTCGGTTGTTCGATTTGAGGACTTTGAGGAAAATTGCCACTTCAGAGAAGACCCCTGTTCAATTTTTTAAAAATTCAAATGCCGGACAAAAGGTGTACAAATGGAATTCAGTAAAAAATGATGAGGAAATAGAGCAAATGACCTTCATGTGTGAAGGGGGATGGAAAGAAAAAACACTTTTGAAGTCGTTGCATTGCTTTTGAATTGCTTTTGAGGGAACCACAAGCAAAAAATCAGCGTTTTGATACTGGTGTAAGCCAGTTAACCAAGCCCTTGTGGTTTGCCCTTGCGGTTAGACTGCAGTGGGTGACTTTGAAAGACTTTGAACAGCTTTGGATAGGTTTGGAAAGCACCCAGAGCCTCTTGGGAACTTGTTTTTGAACGATATTGAAGTATTTTGCAAATATTGCAGAAGTCTACAAACCTTTTGTCCAGCATTGTCTGAGAATTCTGAGACTCAGTGTATTTTCCAGCTCAAATTTTTGGAAATATCAATGGTAGTTTCAGATTGAAATTGTCTCTATTGTAGTTGAGGATCATTCCTGAGTCTCAAAATTTGTTTTTGCTGATTCAGCATTTTCTATTGCTCCACATTTGGTCTATTTGAGGGGGGGGGGGGGGGTGTCAAAATTCTGAAAGGCTGATTTTGATTTTTTGATTTTGTTGGTTATCATTCCTTGCTGTGATGGTCGAAATAATAGAAATTCTTCTGGTTGGTTTCGATTTGAGATATTGATGGAAAATTGCCACTTCAGAGAAGACCCCTGTTCAATTTTTTCTGGTAAAAAAATGATGAGGAATTAGAGCAAAAGACTCTTCAATGGTGTCTGAAAGGGGAGGGAAGTTAAGAAAAACACTTTGAAGTAGTTTGATGCTTTGAATTGTTTGAGGGAACCACAAGCAAAAAAATCAGCGTTTGATACTGGCGTAAGCCAGTTAACCAAGCCCTGTGGTTTGCCCTTGCGGTTAGAACTGCAGTGGGTGCTTTGAAAGATTTGAACAGCTTTGGATAGGTTTTGGAAAGCCCCAGAGCCTCTTGGAACTTGTTTTTGAAGATATTGAAGTATTTTGCAAATATTGCAGAAGTCTACAACCTTTTCCCAGCATGTCTGAGAATTCTGAGACTCAGTGTATTTTCCAGCTCAAATTTTTGGGAATATCAATGGCAGTTTCAGATTGAAATTGTCTCTATTGTAGTTGAGGATCATTCCTGAGTCTCAAAATTTATTTTTGCTGATTCAGCATTTTCTATTGCTCCACATTTGAGTCTATTTGGGGTGGGGGGGTGTCAATACTTTGAAATGGCTGGTTGATTTTTTATTTTTTGGTTTAATTCCTGCGGATGGTCGAAATAAGGAAATTTCTTCTGGTTTGTTCGATTGAGTACTGTGAGGGAAAATTGCCACTTTAGAGAAGCCCCCGGTCAATTTTTCTAAAAATTCAGACAATGCCGGACAAAAGGTTGTAGACAAATGGAATTTCGGAAAAAATGATGAGAAAAGAGCAAAATGACTCTTCAATGTGTCTGAAGGGGGTTGGAATTAAGAAAAAACACTTTTGAAGTGTTGCAGGCTTTGGAATTGTTTGAGGAACCACAAGCAAATCGCGTTTGATACTGGTGTAAGCCAGTTACCAAGCCCTTGTGGTTTGCCCTTGGGTTAGCTGCAGTGGGGTGACTTTGAAAGGACTTGAACAGCTTTGGATAGGTTTGGAAGCCCCAGAGCCTCTTGGAACTTGTTTTGAACGAATTGAGGTTTGCAAATATTGCAGAAGTCTACAAACCTTTTGTCCAGCATTGTCTGAGAATTCTGAGATCATGTATTTTCCAGCTCAAATTTTTGGAATATCAATGGCGTTTCAGATTGAAATTGTCTCTATTGTAGTGAGGATATTGAGTCTCAAAATTTATTTTTGCTGATTCAGCATTTCTATTGCTCCACATTTGAGTCTTTTGCGGGGGGGGGGGGGGTGTCAAACTTCTGAAAATGCTGATTTTTGATTTTTTTGGTATTATTCCTGCTGTCGAATATTAGAAATTTCTGGTTGTTCGTTTGAGCTACTTGATGGAAAATTGCAACTCAGAGAAGACCCCTGTTCAATTTTTCTTAAAAATTCCGACATGCCGGACAAAAGGTGTAGACAAATGGAATTCAGTAAACAATGATGAAGAATAAGCCATGGCCTTCAATGTGTCTGAACGGGGGGATGGAAGTTAAAAAACCTTTTGAAGTCGTTGCATGCTTTTGAATTTTTTGAGGGAACCACGGCAAAAAAATCCCGTTTGATACTGGTGTGTAACCGTTAACAGCCTTGTGGTTGCCCTTGCGGTTAGACTGCAGTGGGTGACTTTGAAAGACTGAACAGCTTTGGATAGGTTTGGAAAGCACCAGAGCCTCTTGGGAACTTGTTTGAACGATATTGAAGTATTTGAAATATTGCAGAAGTCTACAACCTTTTTCCAGCATTGTTGAGAATTCTGAGATCAGTGTATTTTCAGCTCAAATTTTTGGAAATATCAATGGTAGTTTCAGATTGAAATTGTCTCTATTCTAGTTGAGGATCATTCCTGGTCTCAAAATTTATTTTGCTGATTCAGCATTTTTGCTATTTGAGTCTATTTGAGGGGGGGGGGGTGTCAATACTTCGAAAAATGGCTGATTTTTTTTTTTTTTGCGTATAATTCCTGCTGTGATGGTCGAAATAATTAAAATTCTTCTGGTTGTTCGATTTGAGATACTTTGATGGAAAATTGCCACTTCAGAGAAGACCCCTGTTCAAATTTTTCTTAAAAATTCGACCCAAAAGGGGGGACAAAGGGTTTTCAGTAAAATGATGAGAAATAGAGCAAAATGACTCTTCTATGTGTCTGAAAGGGGATGGAAGTTAAGAAAAACACTTTTGAAGTCGTTGCATTGCTTTTGAATTGCTTTTGAGGGAACCACAAGCAAAAAATCAGCGTTTTGATACTGGTGTAAGCCAGTTAATCAAGCCCTTGTGGTTTGCCCTGCGTTAGACCAGGGGTGACTTGAAAAGACTTTGAACAGCTTTGGATAGGTTTGGAAAGCACCCAGAGCCTCTTGGGAACTTGTTTTTGAACGATATTGAAGTATTTTGCAAATATTGCAGAAGTCTACAAACCTTTTGTCCAGCATTGTCTGAGAATTCTGAGACTCAGTGTATTTCCAGCTCAAATTTTTGGGAATATCAATGGCAGTTTCAGTGAATTGTCTCTATTGTAGTTGAGGATCTTCCTGATCTCAAAAATTTATTTTTGCGATTCACATTCTATTGCTCCACATTGAGTCTATTTGAGGGGGGGG
>NW_027104354.1:101292-127178 GCF_902728285.1 Clytia hemisphaerica
CCAAATTTGTATTCTGCTGTGCGAGTGTGGCTCAACGGATAGCGCGCTGGGTTTCTGATCAGAAACTCTTTCATTTGGTGGGTTCGAACCCCGGTCGGGTCGATATCTCAAGGTAAGTTAAAACACTTTAGAATAGTCAGAAAACATAGTAAATAAGTTAGGAAAGTCACCAGGGGGTCAGAAAGAAGCCTCAGAGAAGATAGGCAGAAATAAAAAGTCGATGTCGGAATGAGCAATAGACAAGAGTTTTTTCCTAATGTAATGTTTCAACATGATGGTGGCAGAAGTGGGAGTCTGCTAAATGACGTGCCCTACGTGCCCACGTGCCCTCATTTTTTTGACGTGCCTTCGTGCCCTATGTGCCTTACGTGCCTTGGTGCTCGCGTGCCTTACGTGCCCAACGTGCCTACGTGCTCGCGTGCCCTCCGAAATCTTACGTGCCCGACGTGCCTACGTGCTTACGTGCTTACTTGTTCAAAGTTTTGACGTGCCCTCAAGTTTTGACGTGCCCTCAAGTTTTGACGTGTCCTCGAATTTTGACGTGCCCTCAAGTTTTGACGTGCCCTCAAATTTCGACGTGGTCTCAAATTTTGACGTGCCCTCAAATTTTGACGTGCTCTCAAGTTTTGACGTGCCCTCAAATTTTGACGTGCCCTCAAATTTTGACGTGCCCTCAAATTTTGACGTGCTCTCGAATTTTGACGTGCCCTCCAATTTTGACGTGCCCTCCAATTTTGACGTGCCCTCAAGTTTTGACGTGCCCTCGAATTTCGACGTGCCCTCGAATTTCGACGTGCCCTCCAATTTTGACGTGCCTTGATGATTCATTATATCAGAAGACATTTCATCCCTCTCCTATGAATTCTTCTGTGAAGTTAAACTGTTCCTCGTTTTGCACACAAAAATCGCAAAAAGTCGACACAAAAGAGTAAAAATCAAAAATTACCGTATTTACTCATCATCATATTGAGTACACCACACACTTCACAGCTTTTAATAAGGTTGATTTACTATTTTCTTTTCAATTAAAAGTGCAGACACAGACAATTTGTATAAGAAAATGTGGTGTTTAAAGAAACACAAACTTTTCTTTTTGGTCAGCGGATTTAAGATTTTCAGCGTCACTGACTTTATGATGTTTTACTTAAAATGTTCTCCTTAAAGTGGAGACAACATACGATCTTGCCAAAATGGAAACACCATTTTTTAATACAAATTTCCAAATAAATTGGCATCGAATTTTAAAATTTTTTATATAGGGAAACAAAAAACTATGAGACTGTCTTTGTGCAAAATTTCAAGTTGTATTTCAATGTGATGCTTAAGATTTGAAGAGATTTCTAATGCCATACGTACCTCCAATGCTGGACAAATGAAATTTCAGTGAAAAATGATGAGAAATAGAGCAAAATGACTCTTCAATGTGTCTGAAAGGGGATGGAAGTTAAGAAAAACACTTTTGAAGTCGTTGCATTGCTTTTGAATTGCTTTTGAGGGAACCACAAGCAAAAAATCAGCGTTTTGTTACTGGTGTAAGCCAGTTTATCAAGCCCTTGTGGTTTGCCCTTGCGTTTAGACTGCAGTGGGTGACTTTCAAAGACTTCAGCTTTGGATGGGTTTGGAAAGCACCCAGAGCCTCTTGGGAGCTTGTTTTTGATCGATATTGAAGTATTTTGCAAATATTGCAGAAGTCTACAAACCTTTTGTCCAGCATTGTCTATTAAAACGACTTGAAGTCGAAAATTTCGCCTAAAGTTTATAATGCATGGGAAAAAACAATAAGTAGAGATGGAAGCTAATCTGAAATCTACTTTACATCGAGCCTTGATGAAACAATTTTATATGAACAACAAGGCTCAAAATCGCTAAAAAGATAAAATCAATATACGAACAATGGTTGTTTAATTCTTAAGAACTAATAACTGAAGGGCATATCACCATCTATAAAGAGCTTTTAATTTGATTCTTATAGAGTATATGCTTATAAGAAAAATACCTTATCAGGGAAAACTTTGTCGGGGAAAAGTGACGAAATTTTGGCCAAGTGACGAATATGTTTCCCCGACGAAGTTTTCCCCGATAAGGTAAATATGTTCATATTGCGCGCCATCCCTTGATTCCTTTGTAAGAACTAATTACCGAGAAGGCTATATCACCGTCTATCAAGAGTTATTGATTTGATTTTTATAAAGTATATGCTTATAAGAAAATAAAGAAAAAATCCAAACTGTGAAGCTAAAGACACAATGATATATGACGTACCCCAAAGAAAACCCGCGAAAATCGTCCGTGGTTATACGAGCGTGTAATTTGTAAATTAAATTTAGTGAGTTTGTCCACCGTATCGAGTACTTTCGTTTTCTAATTTTTTTATTACACCGCCGCCGCGAAAGGCTATCGTAATACTTTCGCTAGGCGGAATTAAAATTCCTTCCTATTTCAAAAAGTTCTTATTATAATTAACACTATATCCCCTAACTTGAAATAAAAAGAGAGCCAGCTGATAAAAAGTAAATAGCATGCGTCTCACATATTTTCTCTTTTTTTCAACCAATCAGAAAAGTTCTTTATTTAGTTTTGGTTGATTCGAAGTAATGCTTAACCATCTCCTTCAGTGTTTCTTGCTAATTCTTCTATAAGCAGATATCAAAACATCTTCTTCATATTTTTTTTCTTCAAACTTTAAAACCCCAACCTAGTGTAGTTTATAATAATTTATCATAATGACAATACTGTTGTTAATTTTGACAATACGTTAAAATTTGAGAGCACGTCGAAATTTGAGGGCACGCACGCCGAAATTTTAGGGCACGTCGAAATTCGAGGGCACGTCAAAATTCGAGGGCACGTCAAAATTTGAGGGCACGTCAAAATTCGAGGGCACGTCAAAATTCGAGGGCACGTCAAAATTCGAGGGCACGTCAAAATTTGAGGGCACGTCAAAATTTGAGGGCACGTCAAAACTTTAGGCACGCAAGCACGTAAGCACGTAGGCACGTCGGGCACGTAAAGTTTCGGAGGGCACGCGAGCACATAGGCACGTTGGGCACCTAAGGCACGCGAGCACGAAGGCACGTAAGGCACGTAAGGCACGTAGGGCACGAAGGCACGTCAAAAAAATGAGGGCACGTGGGCACGTAGGGCACGTCATTTAGCAGACTCCAGAAGTGGGAACAAGGGCAAAAGTGGGAACAAGGGCAAAAGTGGCAAAAGCGTAAGCGAAACAATTTGCCTCTTTGTGGGATTTCAAAGGTACTGGGGAAATTTGCATCAGCATCAGCTATCACGTTCACTACTAAAAAGTGAATTCTCTTTTGCCCTGTAGCAGTAAGTTGTACGGACTTTTGCAGCAGCATAATCTTGATCAGTTGTAAGATATTAGAGAATTCCCTTCATCCATTTGACAGCACACTAAGGGTTTAAGGGTAAAGTGACGGTATTTTTCAAAGTTTTGAAATCAAAATGAAACCTTGTGACTGTGTTTAATCAAACTAAATCTGAATTTTTGAAAACTTGAACCTGTGCTGTCATATTTCTAAAACCTTAATTTTATTTAAATAAATTACGGTTAGTGTAAAACACAGGTCACAGGTCACGGGTCACAGGTCACAGGTCACAGGTCAGTGTTGACAGGTCAGCTTCAATTACTGTAAAACACAAAGAAAATGTTTGAAAAACAGTTGTTAATGTCAAAAATATAATTTTAAAGGTATTTTATTGATCTAGAACTATTTTAAAGCTAAAAGTCTACCCATATTACATCTATATCACACATGTAAAAAAATTATCTTTTCAATGTTATACGCATGTTACGTACGTTATATACAAAGAATAAAGAAATATTCGAATATCGACCACACCTTTGCTTTAAACAGCCCCCTAACAGGAAAATAGCTATTTCACAATCACTATGACATATCTCATTTTATCTCCTGCATCACCTTGGGTATGATAACAAGAATTGATGAAAGTAGCGTCANAGAATATTTTATAAGACACTTTATAAACACTTTATAAGAATGTCCACGATGAAAATGGCCGAAAAATCAAGAATAATGCTAAGAATATCACCATTATGGAATTTTGCTACTCAAGCTAAGAATGCCATTTTTAGAGCATTTTCAATTATAAATTATTAATTACCCCCAAGTAAGGCTCACTCCTTTCACAAAAATGCCATTTTATGCTTGTGACGTATGTACGAAAATAAGGATCTTAACCTAAGAATGCTGTAAGAATATTTTAGAATTATTTTCCCGAAAGTTAAGAATATCCATGATGAAATGGATTTACACCATTCTTATAAAAAAGCACGTATCAAGTTTATATCTCTAAGATCCTTTGAGAAGGACGGAGGAGTGACGGATATGATTTATGATCTGCAAAATGGAAGTTGGAAAAGATACTGCTTATACCGATTACACCTTATTGGTTGGTCCATTGAGTTTATAGCCCAAAGGGCCAGAGTAGAATCTCTAACTTCCCAGGCAAAATAAAAGTGAAACACCATCCAGAACGCGCCTAGTACGCACCGCAATCATGACGACAGATTGTATCTAGCGGTTCCTTTGTTTTTGAGGACTGCATTTTTCGAAATCTAGCGATAGATTTTACTTTCAATCCGGCGTTTGTGTAAAATCACGCGCGAGCGTTCTGGATGGGAAATAAGTGGCTTCATTTCCCATCCAGGAGTCTCGAGTCTAGCCCTTCGGGCTTGGAAGTCAATAGGTTGGTCACTTAATAGTCTTGATGGATGAAATAATAAGAGAACTTTTAATGCCAAACAGACCAATCAACTGGACGTGTTGCGCGCTGTTTTGTTTTGTTTTGGTGATTTATTTTTCAATACTGCAATGTTTTTGCATACTCAGCATATTTTCGTAGCAATCTAGACCTCAATTGAAATATCGTTAACCAGCATTAGGATAAAGGAACTTATGTTCCTTATTGGCGAATTAGGGCTACTTATACTAAACAATAATTAATTAATCAAAACCCTAACGTACGAAGTAAACAACAGGTACTCTATTACAAAAAGGAATTTTCTTTCTCTGAATAATTTCCCTTTATTATCCGACGCGCGTAAATAGCGACATTTGATTGGCTTCTTTGCTGTCCAATATTTTCGAATATATAGCTTCCATGGAGGCTACATATTTCAAAAATTGACGTCACACAACGTGTTCAATGACAATTGAGCATCTTCTTCTTGACGTTACGTCACAAAATAAAATAAGACTTTTGAATAAAAAACTACCAAGAAACCAGATTTACAAGCATATAAATTGGAATTATGTTTGAAAACGAGAAATATTTTAGCGATGAACGGATAATAAACCATTTATTTGGACGCAGTCTCATCCAATATGAAAAATATTAGGCTACGAGAAAAGATATTGGACTCGTCGAAGCCTCGTCCAATATCTTTTCTCGCACGCCCAATATTTTTGCATATTGGATTCGACTTTGTCCAATAACTGCTTAATATTGTTGGAATATTGAAAATCGAGCTAACAATATATTGCGGACACCTTTTCAATATATTGCGGACACTTTGCTCTTTTACGCCTTAGATATGGTAGTTTTCGGCCAAAAAGAAAAAAAAGAATTTTCAATTTTCATAGGTGGCACCAAAATCTAATTTTAGTCGACCCACCACGCTACTGGCACAATGCCGGACAAAAGATTGTAGACAAATGAAATTTCAGTGAAAAATGATGAGAAATAGAGCAAAATGACTCTTCAATGTGTCTGAAAGGGGATGGAAGTTAAGAAAAACACTTTTGAAGTCGTTGCATTGCTTTTGAATTGCTTTTGAGGGAACCACAAGCAAAAAATCGGCATACAGGAAAACTGGGAGCCGGGAGGCGGGAGGCTGAACCGGGAGTCGGGAGTCGGGAGGCTGAAATCGAAAGTGGGAGGCGGGAGGCGGGAGGCTGAAAACGAAAGTGGGAGGCGGGAGGCTAAAATCGAAAGTGGGAGGCGGGAGGCTGAAAACGAAAGTGGGAGGCGGGAGGCTGAAATTGAAAGTGGGAGGCGGGAGGCTGAAATTGAAAGTGGGAGGCAGGAGGCTGAAATTGAAAGTGGGAGGCGGGAGGCTGAAAATGAAAGTGGGAGGCGGGAGGCTGAAATTGAAAGTGGGAGGCGGGAGGCTGAAATTGAAAGTGGGAGGCGGGAGGCTGAAAACGAAAGTGGGAGGCGGGAGGCTGAAAACGAAAGTGGGAGGCGGGAGGCTGAAATTGAAAGTGGGAGGCGGAAAACGAATAGACGAAAGGCCGAAAGCGGGATCTAAGTTGCAAAGATAAAGAAAATCTTGTGAAGATAGATAAACAAAAACAACACGGTTTAAAAAGCACTCTCACGAGTTCCGTATCGTTTGGTAGTATACGCTTTTTCAATTATAATAAGGAACCTTACGGAGCCTGGAGTATGTAATTGATCTAAACAGTTAGCCTAGCCAATGAGGTCAGTTCACCCGTATATGCAGTAGTGTTTTTTATAAGGATTTTTAAATTGCGTAGATTTGTATCGGCTCGATAGTACATTGCTATCGTGCCGGACAAGACAAGACACGAGACTTTGGTAGTAGTTCGAGCCGGGGTCAAATTTTCAGTTTTAAAAAACAATTCTAAGTCGCAAGGCGTTCCAAGCATTTAGCTACATTTCACTCTTGGTGTTTTCAAGTTAGTCTTTAATTATTGGAAATATGAATTAAAAAGGAAAATTCTTTCATTTGTCTTTTTTTCTACGCTCAATGTCAATTTTCAGGATAGGACTCGAGGTTTGTTTACATCAGAGGAAACCCCGTTCTATTTAATTGTTTAAAAAATTCCATGACACAGCATTCGAAAAAGTAGAATAATTGGGCTTTCCACAAGTATATTACTTTTTGGTCAGCCCGCTGAGCTTTCAAATCGGCTCTTTCCATCATCCGTTTCCGTTCAAAAAAATTGTTTACCCGATTTATGTTTTCGGCAAAACATTCCCGAACGGATTTCTAGAACCTAGCATCGCTAATGGCTAGCGCTAAGCAAGTATTAGTTGTTATTCTGATCGGAATACACCTGCTCTCAAATGATTACGCCAGTATCGACAAAATAACAATGAAAATCCTGCCTATTGTTTTGTATGCGCCAATGAAAATGTTTTACGCAATTACATTACGTCATTTTTTATTACTTTTTATGGTAATATAAAAACATTTGCTTTCACCACATATTTTCGTCTAATTAGCTCATTCGGTAGAGCAACAGTTTCAATGTAGGATGGTGCAGGGTTCGATTCCCCCATGTGTATTTTTTTCTTTTCTAAACGCATCTATCCACAGGGATCAAAAATATTTCAGACCTAATCAAAAACATTGATTTTTCAAGCACTCCCTGGCTTTATAACGGTCCTCAAGTCTTGAGGTACAGACCATAATTTTCTGAGCTTGAAAACGCCTTCAAAAAGATAAAAACAGAATGTCAAACAGTACTAGGTACTAGGTTTGCGAGGTGACAGGTATGTCCAAAGCAAAATCGAAAATCGCCCCTTTGAGAGACAAAATTTTGATGATTTTGGGACCCTTTGAGAGACTTTTTCCTAAATTTAGTTTAAAAGTCTGTACTAGACGGACAAGGTCCTCCGCCTACTTTGAAGTGTTAAAAATTGGTTGGCTAGTCAGACAGGTTAATAACGTTTTTTCTGAAACAAATATTCTTTTGACACTTTTTGTCAGACAAAATCGGTTTCGGAAAAACTGGAGCAAGCTTCTATTGCCTATCGGAATTTTTAGCTGTTGGACTAGAACATGTCGGATGCATGACTTTTTGAAGACTCCCCCCCAGTTTGTGAAATCATCATTCTGACCAGTCTTCCAAGAGAAAAATAAATAAAATCTGTATTTTCAATTAAATAAGACAGGGTATGAATTTTTGCATAGGAAATTGATTTTCTGTGTGTTTCTCAAGGGAATAATAATCTTCTTTTTCAAAAAGAAAAATTCAACTAATGATTGCTCAAGGAATTTCAGTTATTTTGTATTTTTTGCAAGGGAAATACCTTTTCTTTCAAAAGAAAATCAAGAAAGTGCTGTGATTTTCCTTGGACAATACGACACAAATGATTTCCTTTGGAAATTAGCTATAGCAATTGACTTTCCTTGGAAAGTATGTAATGATTAATTTTCCTTGAAAAATACGTGAAAATTGATTTTCCTTGGAAAGAACAGAACAAAGGATTTTCCTTGGAAAATACGCAAGAACTAATTTTTCCTCAGAAAATACGGACCAGTGATTTTCCTTGGAAAATCTTGGAAATACGCGATAACTTTTCCTTGGAAAATACGCGATAACTAATTTCCTTGGAAATACGGAGCTAGTTTTCCTTGAATTAATTATTTTAATCTTCTTATCTTCTAATCTTTCTTATAATTTCGGGCTGACCTTCCAGCACAGCTGGTTTATTTATAAATATAACGAGATTGCTCACGGAAATATCTAACCCGGGCCTGTCAATCATTTTCTAGACCTGTCAATCACTTTTTTGGCAGCATATTCAGTCAGATTTGCTTTTCTTTTCACTTGTGGTTCTGAAAAAAGTGTTTATAAGATAATAAAAAAAGACGAAAGCCAATTTTTTTGCATTTTTTTTAGTTGAAAGTTTTGGAACATTGGATTTTCAAGAGAAGGGAAAGTCATAACTCTTGACTCTTGACTCTCCACCCGCTAACCAACCTGATCCATTTTGAAATACTATACTTGAATCAAACTGCATTGAGCTGAGGTGACACTCCCGGGGGGTGGGGGTTTACCAATTGACAGTATGTGCGGCAAAAAAATTGGCTTTTAGAATCGCACCCTTACAGTGCAGAAAAAAATTCATACCCTTACAATGCATTTTTTCAAATTTTAAACTCTTTTAGAGCAAAAAAAATCAAGATTTTCGAGCAATCAAGATTTTTTGAGCAATAATTTTTCCCATAGATTTGCTGAAATTTCCACCCTTACAGTGCATTTCTGATAAATTGGAAAACATACCCTTAACCGTCGCAGATACCCGTCGCGGCGTCGGTCAATTTGCCTGACTGCCCCCTCCCCCCAATTTTTGTTTCTTAAAATTTTAACAGAAAGTTTCAAGAATATCAACAAGAGCTCATAAAACCAGAAAAAGTTTGATCAATGTTGACAAAACAGACAAAATAACGCAATTTTCGTCACACCGTATAGGATTCGAACTCTCTAAAATCATTACAATTGAGATGCCGTTTCATCGTCTTATCCACTGGGCCACGCAGGTTATATGTAAATGAAGTGAACAATGAATATAATGAAACCTTTATTTTACCATGACTTGTATAATTTTACCCTGTCAAGGTATTGACTTCTTAAAGAAATGATTTTAGATTATTTCCAACATGCAAGGGCCGATTGCACTAAATATATATAACACTCGAAAACTATCATGTTATATTTTTTTGTAATTAAATCTTGCATCAGCAGTTTCGAAACAAAGCTTGCTATATTTTTATGTAAAATTATTTTTATAAAGAGAAACGCTTCCTAGGAAAACACTTGGTTTCAATAAACATACTATTTGAAATAGTTTTTTTGATGGATTGTGTGTGTTTATAAAAAATAAATGATCTGATTTTTCTTAGCTCTTTGTTACCTATCCCTTGACCAAAAACGTTTGTGCGTGGCCTCACTTTTGTTTTCAGCCTTCCGCCTCCCATTTTCGATTTTAGCCTCCCGCCTCCCACTTTCGTTTTCAGCCTCCCGCCTCCCACTTTCGATTTTAGCCTCCCGCCTCCCACTTTCGTTTTCAGCCTCCCGCCTCCCGCCTCCCACTTTCGATTTCAGCCTCCCGACTCCCGGCTCCCGGTTCAGCCTCCCGCCTCCCGCCTCCCGGCTCCCAGTTTTCCTGTATGCCCAAAAAATCAGCGTTTTGATACTGGTGTAAGCCAGTTAATCAAAACTTGGTTTGAACAGGTTTAGATAGGTTTGAAAAGCACCCAGAGCTTCCAGGGTGTAAAGAATTAAGTTCATCCAGCCTCAAGAATGAATTTAATTTAGACACTGAAAACGCATGGATCAGGTTGACATTACAGGGCCCATGGGCACCAAGCCTATCAGTGAGAGTGACTAATACGCGTGGCACCCAAAGGTAAATTTACTGACCGAAAGAAGACCCGCCTAATTCTCCACCCAGTTTTACTGATACGTTTCGCACCCAAAACGCGTTAGAACCTAGACCCTTCACTGATACGCTTCACACCCAAAACATGTTAGAACCTAGACCCTTCACTGATACGCTTCACACCCAAAACACCTTAAAACCACACCCTTCCACTGAAACGCTTTGTACCCAAAACGCGTTAGAACCGAGACCCTTCACTGATACGCATCGCACCCAAAACGCCTTAGAACCACACCCTTCCACTGATACGCCTCGCACCCAAAACGCCTTAGAACCACACTCTTCCACGTTTAACACCCAAAATAAAATATCAAACCCAGATCTGCCCTTTGAGAAATAATTTGTTGCACCAAAAATGAAATAGAGCCCTGACGTTCTCACTGTTCCGTGTTTCACCGAATACGAAATAGAACCGTACCCCTTTACCCACACTATCGGTATTAGCCCTACAGTGATTTTGGACTTCCCATCTGATCTGAGACAAAATCCAGTCTTCAAATGCTAACAAATGTGTCAAGGGAGTGATTTACAGTTATAGTTTCAAAAGTAAAGCCTTTTTATAAGGAACAATTCTATAAAAATACAAGGCTGAAATTTGGCCAAAACCTAAGAACAAGTTAAAAACAATGTGAACCTCAGATTTCAGAAATTGCTGAGAAGTACAGATTTCCATTTTAATTAATATGACAAGGACATTTAAGTCTGAAAAACAGCCCAGCCAGAGCCATCAGTTATTGGTGTTTTATAAAAAACCGTGTATCTAAGGAAACTGCTCTCATATGTTATTGTACTAATGTACACGGTTGTTTAGTAGCATCATGGAATTATTATAGACACTGGATTAACAACTGACTGATTTTTACTGGTATCTCATGTTCAAGCCTTGTTCGCAGTAATGACATTATTGTTCACCCTCCTTCAACCATTAAAATGTTTTTTCATAGCAATTTCATTGCACTTCTCATCAAAATACACTTATCTAATTCCCAAATGAGACTTTTAGCTCGCCTCCGAGACTCAAACTCATCTAATTAATCACTAATTATACGTCGTTATGACGTTTTAAAATGCGAGAAAGATGCAAAAACATTTATTTAATTTTAATTATTCAATTTATGAGAAATTGAATATTGACACCAGAATTTTTCAAACTTCAACCTAAAAAAATCCACCGTGCGTGCCACCAAAAGATTTTCATACCACAGTGGAGCTATCAGACTCACGCCTAATGTATGTCAATCTCAGCTCTTCTCGGAAAGTTATTCCAAATTTAACATTTCGTGTCATTATAAGCATTTGATTTGATTTTACTCGTCCTATGATTTTTTTCTCACGCCAGATTCTGCCAGATTTCATAAATGTATCCGCTTGGTATTCTAGCATTTATTTTCAAAGTTTTTGCCAACAAAAGTACGAATAGAAAAAGTTAGAGAACATTTTAGAAATAAGAGTATTAATCATTTTTCAAAATCAGAGTCCTTCGAGCCGCCATAACATTTATCCTTTGCCGACAAATTCAGTACATCGATTGTTTTCTGAAACAATAGAAAGACAATACTTGGCTCTCCACCGTTTCATTCGATGTTTATCCAGAGTCTCTATAATGAGTCCATGGTAGCATAACTACTCAAATACTTTGTGTTAGGTGGTTGTTTTAACCTACGTGGAGCGCTTAAATAACTACTTGTGGTATAAAAAAGGGAATTTCCTAAAAAAGAGATTTTCCTAGATTCATTAGGGATAAGAAAAAGACAAACTGAGCTTTCAAAGTCGGTAACCAGATCAATTAGCTCAGGAAAATTCTTTTTGATGATGATAAAACGAGAGACCATCAAGATAAGAATGCTACCGGGACACCATTTAAGGGACTGAAAAACGCACGCAAAATTATGAGATGTTTGCCCAACTTCCTTACACGTGAGGCTATGGATGCCATCCTTGGTCGCTTTAGGCTCCCTGCGGTGGCAAAAATCCGTCGAAAAAACACGTCAAAATAATGGTTTCAATAACGTCATCGAAAAACACCGTTAGAATGTTAGAATGGTTATCTGCATCACCAGTCGAAATTTTGCGTGAATCGCATTAACATAAATGAAATCATCGGCGTTTTTCGTTAACGACGGTATTGAAGCCGTCTGTTTTAACGTGTTCGTGAACGATCGTGTTTTTGGATGAATTGCCGATATCTCGAATTAGGATTATTTTGAATTTTTGGCACAGCACTTCTTGGAATCCTCTCATCAAAACGCTTCTTCTCAGCGGTACATGACTTTCTAAAAACGATGGAAACTGGCGGGCATCGCACCTGATAAGGTTTTGGACATTCCTTAACTAACCTCAGAAAATCTCAGCAGCAACCAGAGTTAGCTTTTGATATTCGGCAGTTATGTTACCCTAGTGACCTTCTGTGATCTGAGTGAAAAAGCATTTTTTTAAACAATAAAATCTGAGGGTAAAAACCCACAATTTTTTTTTTTTTTTTCAATTATAAAATCAACAAAACATTTTTTGAAAAATCTGTATCACTCAGATCAGACTTTTCTATGAGGGGAAGCAGTGTTGATAATTTCAAGTCAATCGGACCATCCAATCCCGAGATATTTCCGCCACAAGATCAAAAAACCCCGGTTTTGCTATTTTGCGTAAACTGGCTTTAATAAAACTATTTATTGCTGTTGTTTGATTCTAAGATAAACATCCTAAAGTACCGGCCCTGACTATAAGAAACAATGCCGGTCTTACGGTACTGACTATATTATAGACTAGATCCTAACATATCCCTTAATACAATGAATAATACCATCAATAGTTTAAACATTCACATCATGTTTCAAACTGTTTTGGCTTTTTACGAACCTCGCGCCTACTTCTAGTTATATGTATCTCATCTCATCGCTTTCCTGTTTAAAATCACTCATCTCCATATTGTAAGGTACTGTTCCGTCTGACCCACCGTCAGAGTCTGTTAAATCATAGGGAATAGGGTCTGATTCAGAGCCTTCTAAAAGCTCATTTTCCTTGGGATTGGGGTTGAGGGGCTGGGGAGCTAGGGCAAGGGGACCCTTTCTCTAGGTAGGTGACTAGGTGTTGGCCTGATGATTGTATACCTTTCTTAGTTGATTTATTTTCTCAATATTTTGCTGTTAACGTTTACAATCATGACGTGTATGATCTTGAGGCCACTTAATCTAGGACCGTTCCCTTTTGCTGACCATTGTTTTATTTTAGCGTCTTGTATTGCCACTTTACTACCTGTAACAAAAAGTTCTAGTTTGGTTATTGTAATTTATATCGTATGGTACTTTTCTGGGATATCTTCTTTGTTCGATCCTCTGTCATCTCAGGTCTGGGCTCATGAATTTTGGGTAAGTTGTCTGTCAATTGTCGAGCCATAAGAAGTTGTTTTGGAGTTTCTAAGGATAAGTAGCCCCATGAGAATGTTTTGGTTGGATATTAACCAAGTCAGATATTGCGGAAGATAAGACGTAAACCTCGGCCACAATGAATAGTAATCCGCAACAATTAAGTAGTTCTCTCCTCCAAAATAGAATATATCGCTATCCACTTGTTGCCATGCTCTATCCGGAATGCCTTGATGCAATGATGGACTCTTTGGCTTTGATGACCAGTAATCTTGCGCAAGTTCTACATTGTTTCACGATTGATTCAACGTCCCTAACCGTGCCGGGCCAAAAAACACTCTGTTTTGATCGTCGTTTTTGCTCGCACCTTTCTATCCCATTGTGTCCAGCGTGTATTCTAGTCAGAATTTCCAGTTCCAGAAACTGCATTTTTTTCGGTATAACTATTCTATCTCTTAACGTCAACAAATTGTTCAATATTGTCAAGTTAGTTCTATGCTCTCAGTATGGTGAATACTGGTTGCGATTTATTAGCCCCATTATAAATGTGATATTGAAACTTCTTAAGTCCTTGTAGGACGTTAGAAATGTTATCTATTTCGTAGGATATCTATTTCGACTTTGCCAAGGCCTTCGATACAGTTCCACACCACAGATTACTCATCATTATCAAGAAACTCGACGCATACGGTATCAAAGGATACACGTTAGACTGGATCAAATCCTTTCTGTCGGATCGTTATCAGTATGTCAAGGTAAATGGTAAACTATCCAAGGAAGGTAAAGTACTCAGCGGTGTCCCACAGGGAAGTGTTCTTGGTCTATTACTTTTTTTGTTATATATCAACGATCTACCTGAGGTTACAAGCTCTGATATGTACCTCTTTGCAGACGACACTCTCTTGTTGTGGAGATAATTAGTGCTGAATATGAAAAGATGGTCAAAGGACTGGCTAATCAGATTCCACTCAGATAAATGCCACGTGCTAACACTGGAAAAATTTTGGAACATCAAACATGCCCATCAATACAACATAGACGAGTTAATCCTGGAGCACGTGGATCAAGAAAAAGATCTCAGAGTGATTATCGTCGGGGAACTGAATTTTGAAGAACACATCTTTGGTAAAATCAAGAAAACTAACTCAATCGTTGGTCTGATCAGCAGAAGTTTTGACTTTCTTTCACCAGAAATACTCCGCACTCTTTTTATAGCGTTTGTCTGACCTCATCTTGAGTACGCTAAAGCCGTTTGGTCTCCACGACTCATCAAACACATCGATGCCATCGAGAGTGTTCAGCGAAGGGCCACGAGACTGGTTAGCGGGTACAAGAACAAATCTTACGAGTACCGTCTCCGTAAGATTAACCTTCCGACACTGAAAATCAGACGTAAAATTGACGATATGGTTGAAGTATATAAACATCTTCACGTTTATGATAAATCATCGGCCTGTCAAAAGTTTGTTTTTCGCGAACGCCCGAAACGTCAGCACGATTACGAACTACAAAGAAACTTAATGAAGGTGTCAGAGGGTATCAAACAAATTCGTTGTTCTACAGAAGTATTGACATATGGAATGGTCTTGGAGCTGATGTTGTAGCTGCAACATCTGTCGTCAACTTCAAAGAAAAATTGCTCACAGAATGGGAAAAAGATCTCCATAAATTGTAAAATATTAAGCATGATTGTTTCATAGATGTCGATAGACCTGGGAAATTATTACTGTAAATAAATAATGTAAATATAAGTTTATTCTCGTCATTCCCCACGTAGCAACTAATATCTCTAACTCTATGGGACAGTAGTTTTTCTCACTTCTGGATAGGACTCTTGAAGCACAATCAACAGGCTTCCAATCGTCTTTATGTTTCTGGTATAGTATTACACTTATTCCGTTGAGTAGATTCCCATCTGTCCTTATTTTATTATCTTTAGTCGGATCATATAGAGCCAGGGTTTTCGGGGACGATAACACTTTTTTAACCTCGTTAAAAGTGTCTTTAGTCGGATCATATAGAGCCAGGGTTTTCGGGGACGATAACACTTTTTTAACCTCGTTAAAAGTGTTTGTGTGATTTTCCGTCCATAGAAAGTCATTCTTCACACTAAGCAATCCTCGAAGTGGTTCAGCTGATTTAGGCAATTTTGGACAAAAACGAGATAGTTGTTGTGCCATTCCTAGGAAGCGTCTAAGCTCTGTAACATTTTGTGGGTTGGGGAAAAGGCTTATTGATTTTACACGTTCGTTTAGTGGCTTTTCTCCTTCTGATAATATAGCAAATTCCAAAAACTCTACTCTGTCCTTGCTAAATTCACATTTGTCAGCATTTAAAGTAACTCTGTTGTCCTTCATTCGTCCTAAAAGTTTTTTCAATCTACCATCATTATCATGATTTCTTCTTCTATTGGATGACACTAGTCTGTTGGTTGTTCTACTTTTTCGATAACTCCCATCTGCAGCATGCGATCAATCTCCATTCGCAATGGTTCCAGTAACGGACTTTGAACTTATCTCGGTGCAGATAATGTGGAATGGTGTGGCTGATTCGTCGACATCAATGTGAAATAGCCCTCCTTTCACTTGCCCTAGACCCCCAAAATCTCTTTATAATATTTTACAAAGTCATTCTCACTGTTTATAATTTTATTTTTGTTCTACTTTTGGTCTTCTACCAAGTTGATTCCTGATATGATTGTAACAAGCTCCATAGTTTCAATTCCTGGTTGTCCCAGTAGTGGAGTGGGTACTTGGTGTTGGTCACAGACATATATCACTTCAAACATTGACTTTTTCCCAATTCAGGCTCGTAACAGAACACCCGTGTCATTTAAATCTATGCTTATCAGGTCCAACTAACTTTCGATCAAGTTTACTCAAATTTTTCAGCTGGATTCCAAATAAAGAAAAATATGTTTTTTTTTTCCAATACACGTTTGTTTTTTTTTAAAACTAGTTTTACCAAGCAGCCTCAATGTTTCTTAAGAAATCAGCCTTTTGAGCTTTAAATGTTTCTTACATGTTTCTAAACTTTTTGACATAATCAGCCTTATGAAAGGCTGGATTGGAAGGTTCTTAAAAAAAACGAATTAAAAAATGTTATTTTCTCATTCTCAGCCTCAGCATGTTTCTTAGATGTTTCTTAGTTTTTAGACATTCTGAGCCTCATGTTTCTTAAAAGTGTAACTGAAACTCTGCGGCAGTGTCGATCTTCATTTTGATTTTGGTCAAAGTAACTCTATTTACTTTGATTTTAGAATTTGTCTTCTCTATCTTCATTGCGACTTGATATCTGTTCTGATTGCTGTTCGTTGATCTTGTCACTTCCCCCAAGAAAAAAGCTCCTATCTCGCTTTCCTCCCCTTGAATATAAAGTCTGTATTATTACTATCCCTATTCCAGGTTTTATTTGATGGTCCTTTACACACTGAACTTTTAGAGAAATGATTAGAACCTTCACATCGAAAACTTTTCTTTTCCCTCGCTAGGCGATGCACTCAGTGGAAGGGTGTGGTTCTATTGCGTTTTGGGTGCGAGGCGTATCAGTGGAAGGGTGTGGTTCTTACGCGTTATGGGTGAAAAGCGTATCAGTGAAGGATCTAGGTTCTAACGCGTTTTGGGTGCGAAGCGTATTAGTGGAAGGGTGTGGTTCTAAGGTGTTTTGGGTGCGAAGCGTATCAGTGGAAGGGTGTGGTTCTTACGCGTTATGGGTGCGAAGCGTATCAGTGAAGGATCTAGGTTCTTACGCGTTATGGGTGCGAAGCGTATCAGTGAAGGATCTAGGTTCTAACGCGTTTTGGGTGCGAAGCGTATGAGTGGAAGGGTGTGGTTCTAACGCGTTTTGGGTGCGAAGCGTATCAGTGGAAGGGTGTGGTTCTTACGCGTTATAGGTGCGAAGCGTATCAGTGAAGGATCTAGGTTCTAACGCGTTTTGGGTGCGAAGCGTATTAGTGGAAGGGTGTGGTTCTAAGGTGTTTTGGGTGCGAAGCGTATCAGTGAAGGGTCTAGGTTCTAACGCGTTTTGGTGCGAAGCGTATCAGTGGAAGGGTGTGGTTCTAAGGTGTTTTGGGTGCGAAGCGTATCAGTGAAGGGTCTAGGTTCTAACGCGTTTTGGGTGCGAAGCGTATCAGTGGAAGGGTGTGGTTCTAAGGTGTTTTGGGTGCGAAGCGTATCAGTGAAGGGTCTAGGTTCTAACGCGTTTTGGGTGCGAAGCGTATCAGTGGAAGGGTCTAGGTTCTAACGTGTTTTGGGTGCGAAGCGTATCAGTGGAAGGGTCTAGGTTCTAACGCGTTTTGGGTGCGAAGCGTATCAGTGGAAGGGTGTGGTTCTAAGGTGTTTTGGGTGCGAAGCGTATCAGTGAAGGGTCTAGGTTCTAACGCGTTTTGGGTGCGAAGCGTATCAGTGGAAGGGTCTAGGTTCTAACGTGTTTTGGGTGCGAAGCGTATCAGTGGAAGGGTCTAGGTTCTAACGCGTTTTGGGTGCGAAGCGTTCTTGGAAGGGTGTGGTTCTAAGGTGTTTTGGGTGCGAAGCGTATCAGTGAAGGGTCTAGGTTCTAACGCGTTTTGGGTGCGAAGCGTATCAGTGGAAGGGTGTGGTTCTAAGGTGTTTTGGGTGCGAAGCGTATCAGTGAAGGGTCTAGGTTCTAACGCGTTTTGGGTGCGAAGCGTATCAGTGAAGGGTCTAGGTTCTAACGCGTTTAGGGTGCGAAGCGTATCAGTGGAAGGGTCTAGGCTCTAACGTGTTTTGGGTGCGAAGCGTATCAGTGGAAGGGTCTAGGTTCTAACGCGTTTTGGGTGCGAAGCGTATCAGTGGAAGGGTTGGTTTAAGGTGTTTTTGGGTGCGAAGCGTATCAGTGAAGGGTCTAGGTTCTAACGCGTTTTGGGTGCGAAGCGTATCAGTGGAAGGGTGTGGTTCTAAGGTGTTTTGGGTGCGAAGCGTATCAGTGAAGGGTCTAGGTTCTAACGCGTTTTGGGTGCGAAGCGTATCAGTGGAAGGGTGTGGTTCTAAGGTGTTTTGGGTGCGAAGCGTATCAGTGAAGGGTCTAGGTTCTAACGCGTTTAGGGTGCGAAGCGTATCAGTGGAAGGGTCTAGGTTCTAACGTGTTTTGGGTGCGAAGCGTATCAGTGGAAGGGTCTAGGTTCTAACGCGTTTTGGGTGCGAAGCGTATCAGTGGAAGGGTGTGGTTCTAAGATGTTTTGGGTGCGAAGCGTATCAGTGAAGGGTCTAGGTTCTAACGCGTTTTGGATGCGAAGCGTATCAATGAAACTGGGTGGAGAATTAGGCGGGGTCTACTTTCGGTCAGTAAATTTACCTTTGGGCGCCAAGCGTATCAGTCACTCTCACTGATAGGCTTGGTGCCCATGGGCCCTGTAATGTCAACCTGATCCTCTTTTTTTATTACCTCAGGGAGTCGAATTAAGGGAAATTCCTTTTTTGTTGGGAAATTCCCTATTTAAACCACAAGTAGTTATTAACCGCTTTGAGAAACGCAAATTAGAAATTTTTATCCTTTCAAAAACTTGTCGTTTGATTACTACAGGGTGTCCCTAATTAAAGTATCGAGTCGAAACACAACTATGAGTAGAAAGTTTTATGTGCGTGTTCATAAAATTGTATTTTAAGCTCTCCCTCTTTTTTCTTTGTCATTACGATTAATTTATACGTCGTCACTACCTTTTGTAATAAGCCTGTGTGATGGAGAACGTTCTTATATTTTAGCGATAACACACACAAACTTTTCTACTCAATCGCATGTTCAAACTCGATACTTTAATTAGGGACACCCTGTACAGTAAAATGGCAGTTTAGTACAGTAGTATTTAGTGTTTAGTATGATATTTAATAAACCATTATATACCATTATTTCGGTAATCGTCAGTCGTGCAAAATTACTCGAATTTGATTGGTTTAGAGGAGTGCGATTAATCGTTAATTGCACTATTACCACTTTTTGCACTCTTCGGCGGGGGGACACTTTTGCTCCCTTTATTGCCAAAGCCCTGTTTAGCAGTACAGAAACTTCTTTATTATAAAAACACAAGGTGATTTTGCATTGAAGTGACTTCTTTTTAATGAAAACAAAAATATATACTCGTAACAAAGGAGAAAATACCATAATTTGCACTCGTCCTTCGGACTCGTGTAAATTATTATTTTCTCCTTTGTTACTCGTGATTAATCGTTAATTGCACTCCAAACTATACGATTACTAGTACTAATAAAAGAGATGAAAAAAAAAAAACAGATAAATAACTTTACCTTATCTCTATAAGAAGATATCTATGAGATATAGACACAAATTGCTAATATTTGTAGACTAAATTTTGCTTCAGATGAGATGCCATTCTAACAGAAGTAACGGCTATCAGTAACATTTCTTTGCAAATTCAACAACTTATTTGATCGTTCTTCTGCGGTGGCACTTTAATGAAAATTATGGCTAGTATAAAGTACCAGTGGAGCGTTTCCATCTTCCCTAGTGAAATAATAAGGTTTTGAGACTTTTTGGAAATTTTTGGGCAAAAAAGTGGGTTTACCAAATTTGGTACGAAAGAGTGCCATTCAATTCTTATGTCTTCGTACATTTTCATCATGATTAATCACTCGTAACATTGTTAGATAAAATGTTAAATATTTTCTTTCTTATATACTTTTCTTTCGTTACTCATAATAATAGGCTCTATGATTACTTGAGAAAATTTTCAGTTCTAAATGCACTTCATTAAATTTAAAATTCAACTATTTCAGTTCTTGCTAATGTTGGTAAAAAGCAAGGAAAGATTTTCATTTCGACCAAAAATGTCTTCAGTTGTTATTGGGTTTGCTTTTGCATCAACATTACATCAAAAGAAATTCTAGATTGCGACTCCTCTGCTCTGATTGTGTCTTCCTACAGATTTCTTGAATAGGATTAATTTTTTTACGGATATTCTAAACACGACATTTAATGTGAACAAAGATACACGTTTTTTTTTTATTAGAACCTAGTTTATAAGAACATATATGCTGAAATTCGTCGAAAAATTAAGAACATCTTAAGAACATGCCCAGCCTCAGTTTGGAAAAAAATGACAAGAAACTACAATTTTTTCCTCTTTTTAAGCAGTTTTAACCGAATTTAGGGGTGGATCTTCAAAAGTCGAGAGTCAAATATTGTCCAAATTTTGCCAAATTTAAGTGCTCTTTATTTTGTATCATATTGTCGATTTAGAGTAGTCTGAAAAATTAAGAACGCATTTAAGAACATTCTAGGCTGAAAATTGCTAAAAAAATAAGCACATCCAGGCTCAGCCAAATTTTAGGTGTTCTAATAAAAAAAAAAAACGTGTAAACCATATGTGGTAACAAATTCTCATAAAACCCCAACACCACCAAGAAGACGAAAGCATCCACCGAAGGAGGACTTCAAAATATCTGTTCTGAAGGCACGTTCCAGCTGGATATGGCGGTCTGTTCTTACCGAACTAAAGAAAAGAGTCTGCTGGAAAAAAGTGGTCTGTTCTACTGAAGATTGGGACCAGCTGGAAAAATATGGTCTGTTCTACTGAAGATTGGGACCAGCTGGAAAAATATGATCTGTTCTACTGAAGATTGGGACCAGCTGGAAAAATATGATCTGTTCTTATGAAAAAGTAGTCTGATATCTTATATTTATAAATAACGTGTCTAAGAATTTCCTATCTGTTCTGAGGGAATTTAAAAAAAGTCCTGAATGTGGTTGCCTGGAGTGGCAGCTGAAAATTCTCCATCTGTTCTACAAAACATCTGGAAATTGTGGATCTGTTCGAACTGTTAGCTGGAAATTAAGTTTCTGTTCTTAAAAGTCCTTCAATGTCAAGCTGGAATTTAGCGATCTGTTCTTATAAGATTTTGTCAGCCCTGGTAGATAAGAACAGTTAACTCGCGTAAAATCAATCGCCTGGTAATTTAGTATCTGTTCTGAAAGTTTTTTTACCTCCTAGCTGGAAAAATATAACTGTTCTGAAGTAAAAATTTCTCGCCTGGAAAACGAGGAACTGTTCTTAATTTCGTGGAAATTCTTCCAGCTGGCAAATCAGAACAGATATTTGCAAATTTTAGGTCGGTGGCTGCTTCTGAGAAGAGTGCAGTAATCGTGCAAAAAAGTAAGTGCACTCTCGATCTAATCGGATCAACGTGATGTACTATGATATGGATAAAATGAATTTCCAATAAAATGTTATGCTACAAAAAAGGGTACTCACCATTGTTAAAAGTTTGGAGCACATGTTTTCAGCTCTAGCAATACAACAAGAAAGACTTGATTTGTTACTTCGCAGAAAGAAAAACACAACATCGAACGTTCGAACGTTCGAATTTTACAGTGCACTCCCCCACAGTTATAATGTTAACTTTCACATTTATTCAATGTATACACCCCTGCCTCTGTGACCCAGTGGGATCCACCCCACCCGTCACCCCAGTGAAAAATATTCCCAAAAATCGCTCATTTTTTCACCCCAGTAGATAAATCACTCACCCCACTGGATGCTATAACTGAAAATGACCCCATTGAAAGATACGAAGAATCCGCACATACCCACTCAAAATTTTATGATTTTGACGTACCCAAAGGTTCACACCACTAGAATCTTCCCTTCTCTTATGGAATCAACTTTTTGAATTAACGAAATGCACAAAAAGGCTCAATTTTTTTGCTCGCTTCGCTCGCAATGAAAACTGCATAAATTTTCCATATCGCCGCGTCGTCAAAAGTAGTAGCAAGTTATGATCTAAACAGATGGTCTAGAATATACCCGATATGTATGAAACTCCTTATCTTTAATAAAAAGGCAAGAGCAAAACGTTTTTCCGTTTTTTAATCATTCAAGATCGTAAATCAGAAGCAAAAATAATGAGGACCTTCAGGTAGGCTTGATGACTAGAGAAAAATTGATGAATATGCAAGCTGCTGGGTGAAATAAAAATGAAGCATGAAAACTTTGATAGAACATAAATAAATTAAAGTCTGTCCAGATATAATTGGCAGTGGAAACAAGAATGCCTGTAACTTTTGATAGTCAAATATAATTATGGACATTTTTTTGCTTGTTTCAGAGAATCAAAAGCGCTATATTTGAATGTATTTTTGGTTGAAAAATTCGCGATTTTAAGCGGTTAAATTTGCGATTGTAAAAATTGAGCTTTTTTTCTACTTATGCTATAACGTTCATTTTTACACCAGTGGTAGTTCAACCTTAGGTTAAGAAGTTTGTTAAATTTCAAGGCAAACAGAAAAGTCCTTCGGAAGATATGGGACCCGAAATACCCCTTAGTAGCACTTTTCTGTGAACTATCAAATCTCCAACTTATTACTAAAAACGGGGGTAGTGATATGATTGATAAAACAGTTTTTCGATCATAACACATTTTACGATCTCTTTAATGACCTCATAGCCAAACTGTGTTTAGTGTTTTGGGAATTAGTAAAGTTCTTTAATGACTTAAGAACCCGGGGGGGGGTCACTCATATGATCTGGCCAACGTCATGTGCCGCACTTAAGGGTGGGGTTTTTCAGCATCCCAAAATGCACTGTAAGGGTGTGTTTCTGTGAGATTGCACTGCAAGGGTCGAATTTTAAAACAAATTTAAAATAATTGTTAAAGAGGAAGGTTTTTACTTCTCGTTTGTTTGAAAAAGTTTCTATTTTCTGATAATTACAGCTGACAAGAATAATTTTCTCAGTTTTTCTTTGAAATCGAAAATTTCCCAAGCTTCTTCTTTCACGCAGATTAACAGCTGAGAAATATAGTGCACTATAAGGGCTGGGTAAATCAAGAGAAAATGCACTGAAAGGGTACCTTTTTAGCCATATTTAACTGCACTGTAAGGGTAGGATTTTGAAAAGCAGTTTTTGCGCGGCACATACCGTCGTTTCGAAATCGAGTGACCCCCCCCCCCCCCCCCGGGCTTAAGAATAACAAAGGCAATATAAGTTCATGCTTATCTTTTCAATAAAAACAATTATATTGTGATTTCACTTTGTTTCGAAATAATCAATGATACCAATAATACCAATGCACCAACACTTAACAATTTCCAACTTTTAATTGCACTGTTCAAAAAAAGATAACATAACCCCCGTTTTTAGTAATAAGTTGGAGATTTGATATTTCAAATATAGCGCTTTTGATTCTCTGAAACAAGCAAAAAAAATTCCATAATTATATTTGACTATCAAAAGCTGCAGGCAGTCTTGTTTCCACTGCCAATTATATTTGGACGGACTTTTTAGTTGAAATTTTTTTAGCCTACACAAGAGAGTCAAAAATCTAAAATTTTCCCCGTCGGCGCAAACCATGGTTGCGTCTCCTTAGTCACTACATCTTAACTACATTTTAAAATTAAGTTCATAGTCTTCTTTCAGAGAAATGTTTTTACAGACTCCACTTTTACTTTATCCATAGAACATACAAGTATGAGCATATGACAAAATCCTTTTAATTCATGCAGTTAATTCTAGTCAGTAAGGCAAAGTCTCCCGATTGGGAGACAATCCAGCATCAAACTCTGTGGTGATATTCGCGTGAATTCGCGTGAATTCGCGTAAAAATATTCTTGCTTGGAAAAGCTTATGAAAAATTTTCAAAGTAGGATATTTTAAAATTTTGTCGGTCAAAAGTGCAAAAATTCATTTATCTTTCCATTGATCCATTTTTTAGCTTCCCCTTTTGCCCCAATTTCCCCCCTTTTTCACTTCAAGATTGACGTTGTATGGACGTTGAATGAATGTCGCTCTTGCAAAATTGTTTCCCCTTCGGGAGACGTCTCCCAAACGGGATTCGTCTCCTGATCGAGCTATATTGCCATATTGTTAGTAATGGATGATGTTTCGTGTTTTTATGATTAAAAGTCTTATACCTCACCGTTTCAACGCAGTTGAAAACTATATTCCCTATCAGTAGCGTCAGATAGTGTAACAACGACTCCGCACTACATTTTAAAATTTAACATTTGACTAGCACTGCTAGCTACTCTACCTCAGAATAAACTTTCAGAAAGATTTTCTCCGCCCCAGTGATAATCAAGCAAAAATTGGTCACCCCACTCAATTTTTCCGGAAATATCTTGAACCCCAGTGAATTTCAGATTCTTCACATCCCACCCCACTGGATGTTTTACACCCACTGGGGCACAGAGACAGGGGTGTATATATGGAATTTCGACTATTAACATCCCGATGTAGAACAAAAGGATGCCTTACTTTTGTACCGTGAAAAGCACAGCTCAAAATCATATATTTACGCTGTGCCGACGAATCGAGATTCTATTCATCGCGCAATCAGCGAAGACAAAAGTAACCATGACGACCATCCAAGATCTTGGATGAGCGTCATAGTCGATATTTTTATTCCCGTCGTTGAGAACACAACTTACAAAAAGTCATCAATGCTTTGTAAAAAGAGTCAGTGATAGAGAATCATAACATAAAGTCTGTCTATTATTTCGATTCAATTAAAGTGACATTTCCATAATTAAAAGTTTAGTAATTACTGTTATACATTTGGGGATCATGTAAAAGATTTCTTTCGAAATAAGCTCATTTCAACTACACTTGGAGGTTTCTGGGGAATTCGTAAATAGTAAACTGCATACTGATACAGTCTGCTAGACATTAATATGGTAATATTTGCTCTTCATCTTTGATTTTTTCTACAGTGATTAGATTGACACATGCGCGATAAAATTTCTATTATTTGTCTTCAGAGGTTACTACTTTCTTTGAAAACTTAACCTCTGATACTCAGGGTATTACTTTTGTAGGTATTCGGCCGCTTCAAACAAAGACTTTAATAGTTTGATAGCCAAGACGGTGTGAATAATTTGATTTTTAAACATTTCAGGCATTCGTCCGCTGGCTCAGATTTAGATTCTCAAATTTCTAAGTTTTGCAGGTCTTCGGCCGTTTGTGTAGGTCTTTGGCCGCTGAAAACTGATCGCACATTAAATTTGTAGGTCTTCGGCCGTTAGCGTAGGTCTTCGGCCGCTGGAAAACCGCACATTAAAGTTTTAAAGGTATTCGGCCGCTAGCGTAGGTCTTCGTTCGTTGACGGAAAAAAAATCCGCGTCACCGATAGCATGAAGAAAAATTGATTTGGGTAATCAGATATCTTTCCTAATCCTTTTTTTCGAAATTACCACTTTGCAATCGGAATTGTGATTGAAAATTACATTAAATGTAAAATGGTCATTTTTAAAATTTAGAATATTTGAATTATTCAAAGAGTGATTTTCCTCAATGAAGCTTATGAATCAACGAATAGTTAGTCTGTAACGACAGCCTGATGGGACAGTTATTCATCTATTCATGTTCCTATATGTAAC
>NW_027104354.1:133785-154429 GCF_902728285.1 Clytia hemisphaerica
AAGAGGGATCAGGTAATCTCAAATGAGGATTAGTTGGTTCCAAAGAGGGATTAGATAATCCTAAATGAGGATTAGTTAGTCCCAAAGAGGGATTAGGCAATCCCAAATAAGGATGGGTTAGTTCAAAAGAAGGATTAGGTAATCCCGTTAATCCTAAAGATAATTAAACTAGCACTATGTAGATACAAAAGAGGATTAGATACTCCTGAAGCTTAAATTGGGTATCAAAAACAGGATTTAGCTAATTCCAAAAACGAATTATCAAAACTAAGTAGTCCGAAACAGGAATCGGGTAGTCCTAATAGAAGTCTAAAAGGGACTATGTTGACACAAAAAGGGATTACTTTGCAGCCACCAATAAGAATTGTTTGGTCTCAAAAAAGGGACTAACAAGGACTAGGTATAGGACTACTGGAGTCCCAAAAGAGGATCAAGTAAAACTAGATTTCTCAAGCTAGTCCCGGACCAAGAAACGAACGTGGACCAATAGAGACTAGGTAATCTGGAAAAAACAAAGATCTTGGAGAGAAACCAGGATCCTAAAGAGAAACCCGATATCGGATTACTCTTCTTGTGTTTTGCATATAAATTCGTCAGTAAGGATGCTACTTCTTCAAATGAGTTTAAAACTAACGGGAGAAACACAATGTATGAATGTGACGATTGTGAAAAGACCTTTTCCAATAAAAGTAATTACAATCGACATGTTGCAAAGGCCCACCCTGGAGAATCTGAAGAAGAAGATGAAGAGTCTGATGAGGACTTTACAGACAGCGAATCCATGTCCAGTGATAGTGAAGAATCTCAAGGTGTTAAAGAAACATTTAATATTTGGGAGAGCATGTTGAACGAATGTCAAGAGACTGACTTATCAATTCATGAGATTTATAAATACAAAATCCTTTTTCTTCGAGCAATGAAAAAGGATAAAACACATAAATCTGTGATGGAAACTTTACAAAGGGTTAGAGATGAGGAAGATATGGATTTTGAAGAAGCATTGGATTTCGCTGTTGAAAAACGTCGCTTTCTAATTAATCGACAAATTCCAAATGATGCAATGAAAGAATGAGATTTGATCCTTGTAAATGATATCATTGTTTTTATAAGCTAGAAATATATTACCATCAATCGATAAATGTTTGTTTTCTTAGTTTTTTTTATTGCCACTACGATTTTAGCTCAAAGTAGTGTCACATAGGGTTTTTGGATTATAGTGATAACTTAAATACTTTCGTATCTATGATATTTGGCATCTTTACATTCATTTTTAGCAATCCTAAAATCCTAAACCCACGTTGAATTTTGTTACTAATGTTGTTTTCATTCATTCCCTATTTAACAATTTAAAATTTTTATAATCTTAGATTTTTAACCCATCGATCATCAGATAAGAGTTCCAACTTTATATACTCAATTTCTCCATCCATCCATCCATCCAGCGTACTATTGAAAATATCGTTTGATTCCCTTTCAGTAACAACTTTCATGAAGTTCGAAAAACCACCTTCTATGAACACTTGTATCCAGTGGCTAGACAATAGTGATAATTTAATTGACTCAGGGTACTCCTCCGAGCCTCCTTCACAAATTTTCTTTGGACTTCAAATGTTGGGTCGTTGAGTTGCGATAAAAAATTCCTCCTTGTCTTTATCAAAGTAGTTTTCAACATCAAAGTTTAATGTTCGTTTGTTCCCTTCCATTTTGAGAATTTCAATTTGATTTGCATAGTTCATCAACCTCGACTTGTTTATACCTTAAAGAATTTTCAATCAAATGCCTTGAAGACTTTCAAAAAACGAACGTTTCCAAATTCATCTTTTACAATTAAAAATAACCTTTTTATTTTCTTGAATTAGAATTGTTGCTATCTCGCACATGTTTCCTGTTACTGATAAAATTACCTATATATCAAATCTTTCAAATGGTGACGGTGTTATTGTCAACAATGTACTCCGTTTTTATGATTTATGAATAATTAGACTAAGAAGGTCAGTGCTTTAATAGATAACCAGAAAATTATTTTCCACTTGGAACTAATTCTTTAGGTAGTGCTGGAGGTGTTGAATTTGACTCATGTGTTGCAATTTTAGTAACACTCATTGGTCAAATTCCGGTGTTTTCGGGTGTTTCCGATAGGGAAAATGACTTTAATGCTTTTATAGATAACCAGAAAATTATTTACCAACTTGAAACTTATTCTGTGGTGATACTCACTTTCTGTAGTGTTACTCACTTTCTGTAGTGTCACTCACTTTCTGTAGTGTCACTCACTTTCGGCATTGCTGGAGGTGTTAAAAATGTGCTAGCTCTGTCACTATCTCACTACTGGCGTCAAAAGCCCAACTTTTAAGTATTGCCTCCCCAGCTTGCTTGAACTTCGGTCGACCCAACACGCTACTGTACAGGTGTATTGTAAAAAGTGTTTTTCAAAAGAAAAACAAGCAACATGCTGAATGGACCTACCTGATGATGAAATTTAGATAGCAATGCGAAAAGAAAAATGAAAAAAATCAGTCAGAAAATATAGCGTTTAGCGAAAATACACAACGCAATAAATTCATCATTGATTGTTGATGGGGGGAGAGGGGAGGGTTGTAGGGAAATGATAAATAGGAAGTTGTGGTTGCAAAAATCTGTTTTATTGACAATTGAATCATGCTTGATGGTGAGCATTGTTATCAATAATGTTTTTGTGTGAAAAACATAGAAAATATAGAAAAAATCCAATGAAAATCTGCAAAAACGGCGATTTCCGGCATTTTCAACCGGAAAAAATTTTTTCTCAAAAATCGAACTCGGCCATGTTTTGAGCATTGCGAATACGCATCTTTCTGCAAAAAATCAGAAAAAACTTATGATAAAATCTCGAGAAAATGTCAAAAAACCGGTTTTTCCGGCATATTTCCGCAGGGATTTTTCTAAGCACTTTTTTACTACCGTATACCGGCAAAAATACTCAATCCAAAATTGAGTTATGAAACTCAATCCGAAATATAAAAAAAAATTTTACAAGAAAAAAGTTTCAAAGCAGTTTTCTCAGAAACGCCAATTATTTGTTTTTAATCAGTATAGAGTAAAGACAAGAGAATGGAAAAAAATGTGTTCTCTCGTAATGTTTCTTGGTACGCGGTCACGTCATAAATTCGATGTGTTTCATTGTTTTCATCAGAGAATTCATTCATTGCTACGTTTCACAAACTTTTTTGGTTTTCACTAGACCATTTTATCTATGTATCCGGTGTTTACAAAAAATAAATTCTTGAGGGTGAGATAATTATTGATCTTTTCAAGGAAGAAAAAGTTAGAGAGAGAGATAGTCTCGTTCAGTTTGACACCACAGCTTGATTGAATTATAGAAAAACAGTGTTTTTTATGCGAGGATGAATTATAGCTTCGCACTTCGCAAAATGCGAAGTGAATTTTAGATTTAGCTACCCAAAAAGATTTCCTAAATTATAAGAAAACACCTATTTTGCTACTTCTTTCATTCGTTTATCTATTGCTTTATCTACTTGCCAGTTCGCTACTTTATTCATTCGTTTATCTATTGCTTTATCAACTCGCTACTTCTCTACTTTATTCGTTCGTCTATCTATTTCTTCATCTACTTGCCACTTCGCTACTTTATTCATTCGTTTATCTCATTGCTTTATCAACTTGCTGCTTCACTACTTTATTCACTCGTTTATCTATTACTTTATCAACTCGGTTACTTTATTCGCTCGTTTATCTATCGCTTTATCATCTCGCCACTTCGCTACTTTGTTCATTCGTTTATCTATTGCTTTGTATACTCGCTACCGCAACTTTCTTCATTCGTTTATCTATTGCTTTATCCACTCGTTACTTCAAAACTTCAATATACTTTGCTTTGTCTATAACCTCTTCTTCGCTTTTCTAGAGAAATGAACGCTGAAGATACTTTTGCATTTACTTCCAAATAACATCGCAAAATACTAAAAATGTTTCGACAACAATGTAAAAATTTCGCCTGCGGCGCTCCTTTTTTACCTCGCTTCTCCTTCGCTACTTTAAAATGCACTCGTTTATATATTACTTTATCAACTCGGTTACTTTATTCGCTCGTTTATCTATTGCTTAAAATTTATAATTCGAACCCTGGGCGTGAAATGGGCCAAAATCTTTCTATTTTTACTTAAGCGGCGTTAATGTTTTCACTTTTTGTTCTTGTTTAAAGCAATCCAGGGCCAAATTTGGAGTAAAAATTTTCTAAAGGGGGCTTAGAGCGCCCCCCCCAGACCCCCTGCTCTAAATCACGCTCGCTTCGCTCGCGTATTTTTACGCATCTTAAACTCAATCTAATTATACAAAAACGGTAGTAGCTCAAAGTGCTTGAAAAAATCCCTGATTTCCGGCATTTTCGGATGGAAAAAAATGTTTTTCGAAAATCGGGCTCCGTCACATTTTAGGTATTGCATCAGTGTACAAAATTTCATAAAAAAATATAAAGTACAGCTCGAGAAATTCAAGAAATACTGTCTTTCCGGCGAAAATAGGTTGTTCCGGCGACTTTTAAAATAGTTCCGGCTTCAAAAATCAATTTTATTGAAAATTGAAACATGCTTGATGGTGGGCATTGCTATTAATAATGTTTTTGAATGAAAAAACAACCAATTATATGGAAAAAGTCCAATGAAAATCCAGAAAAACGGCGATTTCCGGCATATTTCCGGCATTTTCGGCCGGAAAAAATTTTTTCTCAAGAATCGGACTAGGCCATGTTTTGGGCATTATTAATACGCATCTTTGAGCAAAAAATCAGAAAAAACTAATGATGAAATCTCGAGAAAATGCCGAAAAACTAGTTTTTCCGGCATATTTCCGCCATTTTCGGCCGGAAAATTTTTTTTTTCGAAAATCGGGCTCCGTCACATTTTGGGCATTGCCATTTTGCATCATTGTGCAAAAAATTAGAAAAAACTAATGAGCCGATCCCGAGAAAAGCTGGCAACAGACGAACGAACGAACGAACGGACGAACGAACGAACGGACAAGGGTTAATTTAAAGGACTACCTTAGGTAGGTCCAAAAAGTCAAATTTTGTTGGAATGACATTTTCTGAAGCTTCTGTACACAACAGTGACCAGAACATAACCACACAGTAAAATGGTATAGCAGAGAGTAAAATATGACTTTTCACTTACAAAAAGATCATCAAACAGGGGTTGAGCTTTGTGGTGACGTAACGAGAGCTTATACTCATCCAATATGATCCTCAAGTCTTCTTTATGAACAATTTGTTGTCCGTTGACAAACATTTCGTTATCACACCAGGGCGTGTCCACGTATTGGGGCGTGGATAAACACAGGAACGAGCACTTGATTCGATGGCCGTCTTCAACTTTTTCTAGCACCTCAGCCATTCCGATGACCGATTTCTTGGGGCTGTCGGAATTACCGGAGCAGAGTTTTCGGATGATAAGGAAGGTGTTCTTTACTGATGGGTCGATATCCTCGAATAAATCAATGTCGGTCTCAATCGGCTCGTCTCTAAAAATATAATCCACATCATAATTCAAATACAGAGTTTCGGTGATCATTTTGATTCATTGTATCTAAATCAGTTCAAGAGCACACCCCGGGCTGACTTTTTAAGAAATGGGATACAGCAACACACCACTGGCCACCGTTTCCCTTAAAATCACACTAGATGTCATTTCGCTAGGAATCGTAATAGACACATGTTAACTCGATTGGGAAAGGAGTTAATGACCACAATATAGTATGAAAAATATGAGAACATACCTTATAAGGGACTCGTACAAGACACCAATATTAACATCAGCGAAATAATATTCCGAATCAACCCAATCAGTAATTTCATCCAGGTTTTTGTATTCCGTCTTATGCCACGGTTCACTTGATGAGCTGTTCTTGAGATGTGACGGGTTCAGAGGGTGCATGGACTCTTCTTCAGCCATATCGCACCACGGTACTGGTGGTGAAATGCAAGATGTCCTGTCCTGACGAGGTTGAAATGTATAATCAGAACATGGTTGAGATCTTGGGTCTGTAAACTTTTTATATGGCCCAAACTACCCTGAATTTTTGACTGGATATTGTCCAAAGTCCAGATATTCAATTACTTCAAGTTTTTAACTTAGAAGAGGAGGACGCCATTGCCATTCTTTCTCCCATTTATTGCTCCACCGTCGAACGTGCTAACCATGGTGGCTCAATTTTAGTATTTTAAAATTCACTTGTAAGCCAAATTATAAAAATTATGAAAAAATGAGTGGAAAAAACCTACAGCCTACCCAAAAGTTTTAGCCTTGTTTTTGTGCTAAACTTGTAACCACGTCTTTAAAAGTCAAAATTTTCAAACAATAAAAACACGCCCCCCAAAGTTCATCCAAGGATAAAGTGTGCAAAATTTCAGCCAAATCGGATCAATACCAAAAGGTAAGTGTAAAAATAAACACGCTAAGTTATGTCCGAGTAATGAAGATTATGGTGAAAGGTGCCTTTCCAAAACTTCAGAAAGAATTAAAAGACAGAGTTCTGACTAAGGTAATTCAAATAAAATATAGGATATGTGATATTACCTGTTCCTCGCTAGCTGCTTTGGGTAACGAGAAATTCTTACACCAAGGCTGAAAACGAAAATAAAGGAATGATTGATAGGGTTGGCCATTTTGGAAAGAATTTTTATTTTCATATAAACTTGATCGAAACTATGTTGTAGACCAAGAGTGTAGTGGTTAATGCCTAACCAATGAAATATCAAAAAATGAACTTAGCAATAATTCCATGTAGAAGAAATATTTAGCTGTTCTTAAGATCACCTTCCAGTTGCTATGACGCTGGAGACAACATGATGACTTGAGAACTATGGAGAACCTGTGATCAAAAATTTAACGAAAGAGATTCTTACATAGAATTCAGCAACAAAGGGCAGCACAGCTTTCTTCCTCAGATTGCATATATGTGTCGAAAGAATATCTTTAATCTTGTCAACTTCGTTCATCGCCACTTTGGACAAATCGAAATTCGTTCTGGACAAACTCAAATAGATCACTCGAACGTCTTGATGTGTTTCCAGGGAGCTTATTGTTTCATGTTGATTTAAAATCTTGGCAACACCTATCAAGGTACCAGCATATGCTTCAGGATTTGCAGATGTCTCTTGTAATAAAATCAGTCTCTCAATATCATTCGAATATGAAAATATGGATCTATACAACGCATTTTGTATGCGAAGTATCCCTTTATTTCTCAGTGAAGTTGCGATATCATGTAAATTGACTTGTTGTCGGAAGAATTTCTTTGGCGATTTATTGAGCAATAAATCTTCTAGATTCTTGATCTCAATAGCATGCCAATCATCTGAATGCTCTGTCTCTATTCTCAATGGGATATTAACTGGAGCTTTCTTGGTATTTTTACTTGGAGCAACAGCAGCAGTAGTGGAAGTTTGAGAGCAAGAATGCCATGAAGACTGATAATCTTTGGTAACTGAAACTTCTTTTTGTAATTGTTCAAAGTCTTTTGTTAATGATTTTATTTTTTCTTGCAAATTTTCCATCTGAAATAAATCAAATAACAGAGCATTATGCATGGCTGTTATCGAGAAAAAGACGATTGTTTATCAAGGCCTATAGAGTCGAAGATAACATAATGAAATCAGTTAAGTGAAAAAAATGACGATCAAAATTTTCAAACTTTCAATTAAGATTATACTCAGTTTGTTTTAACAAGAATACTTTTTATAAGAACTACAAGGCTCACATTTGAAAAATTTCAAGGAATTTCTTAAGAAGTATGCTGGGCCTTAAGATTTGGTTTACCCTATTACACGATTATTACTAGTCATTTTATTAACACGAATTGAAAAATTTCGTGTTAATAAAAAACCCCTTAATACACTCTTCTCGAGATGCATAAATTTATTGTTCTCCTCGTTTTCAAACAGAGTTCATTGGTATAAAATTACATATTCACAATGATAATTGTGTTGTTTACACCTCATGAGACATTTTGAATTGCAAGTACTTTTGTTTTATAGATAATGTTTGCCTTTTGGGAATTTAAATTGGTTTAAATGTATAATTTCATAGCAATGGGAAAACGGGAAAAATCAAAATATAATAGCCGCATTCTTTTTCACCGTCCAACATAATTTCATAGCAATGAAATGTTTGAAAACGAGGACAACAATAAATTTATGCATCTAGAGAAGAGTGTATTAAAACCAGCCGTGGTGTCCTTGAAAAAGGAAATAAAATTGTTACTTTTTTGCGTGTTAATTTCAAGGCCGTTGAATACTTGCCTAGTAATTTTCGTGTAATAATAAGGCAGATTTTTTTCAGGTGAAATTTTTCAGTTTTGCCATTTCTTATTCAAAATATAAATCAGGCGTAATGTTCGTAATTTTCGGGCTTTTGAAATTTGAAATTATTGGTATTTTGTTTGCATCATCTTTTTCACATGCTTGAGAAAATACTTGAACATAAATATATTTCGACAATTAATTCAAAAAATTTAAGAATCACTTAAAAGATAAAGAATATTTTAAGGCTCTAAAATGAAAACTTCGATATAATTTTTATTAAAAAACTGTCTAGGGGGTTCTTGAGCTTCCAAACATGAATTAAAAGGTCAAGGGTGAGTGAATGCCAAACCAATTCAGGTAAAATGGATATAAATAACTAGCAGTCAAGCAATTATTACAGTTCGATACAAAATAGCTCCCCTAAATAAAATTACAAAATAATTTCACAGTCACAATTTTAAATAAAAGTATGGATATAAATGGCGACGACATAGAGAATTGTGAAAGATTGACTAAAGTTGTTATAGCTTCACATCGCGAAATTTATGATAAATCTATGTATGTTTTCTTAAATTCCTATAAAATATTTATTAAGATATTAATCGGTGAGGTTGGACAAACACTGACCACTCAATATTATTCATCTCCAGTCTTCCCCAGAGCATCTGCATATTGGAATTGATCAGAATTTTCATATTCACACATGTCCAAAGCAATATCACAACTCTCCCTCACAACTCTTTCGTTATCTTTGCGGTATTTCTCCAACACTTCCAAACATTCTGGTGTTGCTATGGCACCCAGTGCTTCAGCGCATTCATGGCGCACCATACCATGCTCTTCGGTTTTCTGTAGAACTGTTATCAAAGATTTAGTAGAAACCGGATCAGCAATTTGACCCAAAACGAAGGCGATCTCGTGTCTAAACAAAGCACTGGTGGCCGAGAAGCCTTTGCAAAGACCTTTTATACTTTCAGGTGTTGACATATTTCGTAGAGCAAACATAGCACGGTAACGCTTGAAAAGTGTCTCCTCTTCGTTGAGTAAAGTCTCTACTAATTGATCAATATCATCTCCTTTCATTGGAGGAGCTGGATCTACCGATTGGTACGGATTATCACCTTGGTAACCTTCGTCAGAACCGTGATTGTGAATCCAATCGATTCTATCTAAAGCTAATTGGCAGGTTTCCGCTATCTCTGGTAAAGAGTGCCGAGCATATTTCCGTATCAATGCAATGGCATCTTGTGAACCAATAGCACCAATGGCTTCACCAGCTTCATGGCGAACAATTGGTTCTTGGTTATCGTCTTCAAGAACACTCACCAACAATGGAAGTGCTTTCTGGTTTTGCATTTGACCAAGACAATAAGCCAGCTCGTGTTTTAAAAGTGCCGACGAGTCCTTGAATCCTTTTGCTATTTCATCAATACATTTGTCCGATCCAATATTCTTCAATGTAAACAGAGCTCTAAATCTTTCTTTTAACGGTCTATCTACATCCAGAAGAACATTTGATACTTTTTCGATTTGTTCGTCAGATACTTTAAGAGCTGGCATTTTCGTCTCTAATTTTCTTTAATTTTTTTGCTGAAAAAATAAATAAATATCGTAATGAGAAAAATAGTTTAAATCTCAAGCCTTGAATTGAAAGGGAAATAAACAACGCCTCCAAGACGGTTTGAGAAGACTAGGGAAGTCTTTCCAGGTAAAAGTAGCAAAAACAGTTAACAAATAATCTTTCGTTTTTAAGTGGAACCTAGGTGATATAAAATTTACAACACAACTAGTAATGTCTATGGAAAACATGAATAAATATAAACTCTTTTCTTAGAAATATATAGGACAACTATGTGATGAAAACCCTCATAAAAATCGAGGTATTGAAAAGCCAGTCCACAGGCACTATGTACATCGTTCAAAAAAAGTAACAAAAATAAAAATCGTTCAAAAAAAAGTAATAGACCCATGAAATGGACTGTATTCTTTACATAAAATGTTTTCTAAAAAAATAGCAACACAAGACTAGTGGAAATGGAGAGGGCTCGGGGATAAAGATATCACCATTACTAGAGAAAGGGGCAATGGCGGAGAGAAAAGGGAATGGGTTTATTACAGGGAGGGTCATGTAATACAGAAGTCATACTAACAAGAACTAAAAAGATGTTGTCATATGCATACAATCAAACGCAGTTTCATAACAGCCATTCAGGCTACTCAAAATCTTCTGATGATATATCGAAGGTCTTGCAATTTCTTTCAAATCGTTCCTCCATTGCCAACTCGCTGACACTTGAGGCTGCCGAAAGAGAAGGAGTTTTGCTGATAACTCTCTTGGTGCCAATGGGGTCTAAAGGTTTCTTTGATGAGTCAAACATTCCCAGAACAGACAGAGCATGCTCAAGGTTGACAGGTCCTTCTTGAGATTGAGGTCTCTGTAAAATTCGGAATGCAGTACTCGCATTGATGTGGTTTTGATTGACATCGCAAGCATCAGCGCTGACTGATGTGATAGTGTCAGCTACCATCTTTGCCATGACTGAAAAAGATACAGTAGAAAAGAAGGATTGCATTCATTGCAAATTACTTGCTGGCAAAAAAAACAAAACGTTTTTGATCCTTAATGTGCTTATTTTATGGATAAAGGCAACTAAAGGAACAATAATGTCACCTGGGATTACTTTGATGAACGGAATAGTTACCCTAATATACACCCTTATAAAGTGAGCTTAAGTTACTATAAATTGATTATCTTACTTGAGGGGTACCATATTCCTGATGCATCATAAAACCCATTCTCTTGATTAGGAAGCTTGCTGGTCTTGTCATTTTTTCTGCTTTCACGATGAAGATGATTATTGTGCGGTTTTTCTATCGGGGTACTCTCGTCATCGTTTGGCTGAGCTTTCTTCTCTTCACAATTATGGACAACCTCTGATTTCGAAATGACCTCTTTCTGTTGTGGTGAAGAATCTGGTTTTAATTGAACAGCTTGTGCGTTCTTTGTTTCAGCTTCAATTTCAGGAACTCTATTATTTTGACCTGAATCTTGGTGGCTTGGTAAAACATCAATCTCTGGTTCAGTAGTAGGTGATTTTTGTAAATCTTCCATTTGGGAAGGTGTTTTCGGTTTCTCATCGTCCCAATCGTCTTCAGCCCACATTTCTTCCAATTCTTGAGCTCTAGAATTGCTGCACTCGCTTGTTGCGCGTGGCAAGCTCTCAATTCTGGACACAATGGATCTGCTTTCATCATAAAACAGGGTAGGGCTTCGGGCTCCTGAAGATCGCATCTGCGAGTAAGATTGCTGTGGTTTTGTCTGTTTCTTGCTAATGGGCTTTCGAAATTCTTTTCTGACAGGAGGGATTCCACACCAAGGCTGAAAATTGGACAAAATTAGTCTCCAATTAGTCTGAGCATTTATAGAAGTTTATAAATGAAAACAAATACTGCTAGGGAGATTCAAAAACAATTATCAACATGCCTTATTCAAGGTATCAACAAGTAACATGCTGAATGGACCTACTGATGATGAAAGCTAGATAATAAGGCAATAAGGAGAAAAATGAAAACAATCAGTCAGATGATATAACGTTTTGCGAAAATGCATAACACATTAAATTTTATCATTGATTGTTGATGGGGGAAGAGGGAAGGGGAGTAGGGAAAATAGAAATAGAAAGTTCCAGTTCATCTTTCATCAGTGCGCAAAGTTTCATAAAAAAATATAAAGTACAGCTCGAGAAATTCAAGAAATACTCTCTTTCCGGCGAAAATAGGTTGTTCCAGCGATTTTTGAATAGTTCCGGCTTCAAAAATCAATTTTTTTGAAAATTGAAACATGCTTGATGGTGGGCATTGCTATTGATAATGTTTTTGAATGAAAAAACAACCAATTATAAGAAGAAAATCCAATGAAAATCCAGAAAAACGGCAATTTCCGGCATATTTCTGGCATTTTTGGCAGGAAAAAAATGTTTTTCCAATATCGGGCTCCGTCACATTTTAGGCATTGCCATTTTGCATCATTGTGCAAAAAATCAGAAAAAAATAATGAGTCAACATTGAGAACAACTATATTTTCTTATTTGGTTAAAGGGAATTTCCCCAAAATACGAAAATACGTTTTTTAAGGCGAATAAGAATTTTCCGGGAAAAACCACTTCAGCCATTCTTTAGAGAATCTTGCCCTCCATCTTTGTACAAAAAATCAGAAAAAAGCAATGACAGGATTTTGCACAAAGTCCAAAAAACCCTATTTTTAGGTAGTTTTTGGCCCAAATTTGCCCAACTAAATTTTTTCTCAAAAATCGGGCTCCGTCACATTTTGGGCATTGCCATTTTGCATCATAGTGCCAAAAATCAAAAAAAACTAATGAGCCAATCCTGAGAAAAGCTGGTAACAGACGGATGGACGAACGATAACATGGGTTAATTTATATGACCTCCACCGGGGTACCCGGAGGTAGGTCCAAAAAGAGAAGGGAAAGAAGTCTAGAAAAAACCTAGAGATGTAGAGGACTTACAAAATAATCAGGGAATGTTGGACTTCGTTGATTATTAGCCAGTGTAGATTGCAATTTCACCAAGACTCTCTTGGCATTATCCAGTGAAAGTGTCGAAAAGGGTCCACCAACTGGTTGATCCATGTCTGAAACAGTTGTTTTGGAACGAGAAAGACTCAAAAAGGTGATGGGATATCTTCCCCTTGTTGGTAGATCATCAACCCGAGCAATGCCAACAACTCTATGATTTCGGGGCCCTTGAGAATTCCCATGTGGAGGGGTGTATTCTCTGAAGATAACATACTGGGTAGAACAACTTGACCGCTCTGCTAGCTCCTTTTTAGCATTATAGACCCATGGCTTTTCACAGTGACCAAAATCAAAGTGACCATACTTCAACGCATTTTTCAACTGGCTGAGAAAAATGTCAAAACAATAAATGGTAAGTCTTGCTTGTGTTTGTAGAAGCTTGTTGATGTTCATCAATTCGATTTCCCACCATGGCTCGCTCCTAAGTTGTGTTGCACTGTAAAAAAGATTCATCAAGTTGGGGATTACATTTGGTACTTTCTGGCGTTCGTCCATGGGAATTTTGTCAATCCAATCAGAAGCAGACTCAGGTTTGGTATCACAGGTGCGCTTGGCTGAAGATCTCATTGATTCGCTTCTGTCATCTTTAGGGTCGGTACATTCAGTATCAGAGTGGTGGCCTGTAGATTTCTTTTTCTTTGACTTTCTCTTACTTTTGTTTTTGGATCTCTTTGCCATTAACACACTGTCCAAACTGTTAGATCTTGTTGGAGGTTCACTTTCTGTATCATTTGAACACATGCTGGCAACACGATTTCGGTTTCCATCATTTGATTGTTGTGTGGGATCTCTTTCACGACTTTCTGAATCTTTCCTACTTCTTTGTTTACACTCCGGTTCATTAAATTCAACATTTCTTCGTTCTGCTGAATCTTTAGATGATTTCAAAATTGAGTTTCTCTCTTTTACTTGTACAGGTTCCACTGTTGCAAGAGGAATTTGCCTATTTGATAAATCATTGAAGCTTCCAGATAACTCAACTTTTTCTTTCTGGATCTGAAAAGTAAAATCAAAACACCACAAATGATTGATATAATGATAGCCATTACATGTAAGTTGTACCCTATTAACAGAATATGTTTCTTACATGGACTGAATTTCTGGAAGAATTTAACACTTAGTAAAGTAATCTGTTAATTTGAAACTTTACCACATTCTGTTTCTCTCGTTGTTTTTCTTCAGCTTCGACTTGGATTTCAGCAACTGAAACATTAAAATAAGTGATAATTATTTAATTATCCATCTCAAAATATGCATCAAGTCTTTTAGAAGAATGAGATGCTTTAAATTCTTCTTTCTTCTGAGAAAAGAGCATAGAATTGAGAATCATTTAAAAATTCTGGGTAAGTATTGGAAAAAAGTTTCTATGTATGATACCACTCCGCAAGAATTGTCACTTCGCCTTATATGTATAACAGAATGGTAAATGAAAACACAGTCCCTTACTTTTGTTTCTGATTTCCTTAGTGACATCAATGCCCTTTGCAAGTGATCTGAGTGAGACACGATAACATGGTTGATTATTGGCATTGGTGCAATCTTCAACTTTTGCTAAGAGAACTTCGTTGTGTGTCAGGTCGTTGAATTGCCATTTCACCTGAAAGAATTAGATTACACAATTAGATTATTGGCAAAGATATTAATTTGACGAATATTACAATTTAAAATTTTATCATTACATTTGAGCAAATGGAATAATTAATTCTTTTGGAATAAATGAGCTTCACAGTTAGTTTTGATGGTAGAGTTATAGTAATTCTGCACTGCAGACAAAAACTTTACAAACCTAAAACAACCTTTGCAAAAGGGATCACCTCTTAATTCAGGGATAGTATTTCTAAACAGTGCTCACCTCATAAGAAAGCGTTCCTGCATTATCAAAGATTGAACCTTGAGCACACTGAAAATAAAATAAAGTTTAACAAAATAATTGCTTTCACCAAATGATTGCATAAATTAAGTAAAACTATTGCAAAAAAATTAGCAAAGCTTAGAAAGTAGAGAACAGAAGGAACAAAAAATACTTTTCACACCTTTATTGGGAACTTTTTCAGGATACTGAAAGGCACCAAATAAAACTGGACATCTGTCGAGACATCTTCATATTTTCCAAGATCCAAATATCTGACATTCACCTGAAAGCAAAAATAATCAACTTTATCATGAACATAAGAATATGACTACTTGGAGGGAAAATAACCGAAGCGCAGAGAATAAGGTCAAAGTAGCTTAATACTAAAATGTAAGTGTGTCTTCTTACCGATGATTCATTATTGACTTTGGTTATAACAGCTCTGTAATAGCACTTCTTATTGTTTGAAAAAAAGAAGACTGGAGTTGAGGAAGGCTTTGGTGCTGTTGCCACAGCAGTGCATTCTTTTTCCATCCATCTAAAAAGGAAACTTCAAATTATACGACCAGCAAACTTATAAACTACAGCAAAATTATATTTCACTAGCCATTTTCAACCCATGACATTACTTTTCACACCATTCCTAGACAGTCTATTTCATTTGATGCATCCAAAACGTTCAAAATTTCTTTATGGAGAAAAAATTATGGTGGGCTTTTTTCTTTACAAGTGAAAACAAACGTACATTTTGTGAACCAAGCCAAAAAAATCTTCCAATATAGGAAAACATACTCCTTGGTGTCTCATTAAAACATCAATGTTTTAACCTTACCCTAGCTTTTCACTGATCTTATCAATGGATTGATCATCATCAAATTCAAAGTCTTTGTTCCAAACACGAAACCAAAATGTTCCATCTGAATTCAATGGACTCTTCACAGTTATAAACAGTGTATCACCTAAAACAAAATTGAATTATTATAATCAGTATTAAAAGTCAGTCAGTCAGTCAGTCAGTCAGTCAGTCAGTCAGTCAGTCAGTCAGTCAGTCAGTCAGTCAGTCAGTCAGTCAGTCAGTCGTCAGTCAGTCAGTCAGTCAGTCAGTCAGTCAGTCAGTCAGTCAGTCAGTCAGTCAGTCAGTCAGTCAGTCAGTCAGTCAGTCAGTCAGTCAGTCAGTCAGTCAGTCAGTCAGTCAGTCAGTCAGTTATTAGCTATTTGTTAGTTAGATGATAGTTGTTATTTTTAAATGTCAGATGTAGTTAGTAAATTTTATCTAGAGAGCTTAAAAGTTAGTGCAACAGCTGGAAAGATTTTTAAGAAGCAAAATTTAAAAGTTTAACATGAATACAAATCAAGATTAGCGCATTACAAAAAAAGGAAAATCCGTCAAATAAATGAAAGAAAATCTAATTATTCAGGGCTATGGAAAGCTTTAGTTTAGTATGGTCAGTCAGTGCAGCGTCAGTTGTTATTACTATTAGTCATATTATGTAATGTAAATGTTTTGGGTAAAATTTGGTATTAAAACTGTCTATTAGGTTTAGAAATTAATCTGAATGAGAGGTTGGAAGATATTAAAAATATGTATGTATTTGTTTGTGCATTGTGCAAACGAAGTTCAAACCTTCGGTGTAATTGTTCCATGTTGAGTGCTCTGTTAAAGTGCTAATGCTTTTATTAGAACAGCTGATATACTGATTGTTTGCTTCCTGTGCCTTTAGAAGAAAGTAATTAGTTTGATGTTAAGGTTATAGAGTGAAACTCTTTGCTTCTTTGTGTATTATTTTCTTAAGGGAGTTAATAGTTATTAATAACAACAAAATTTTGCATCTACATATTTCGCCAATGCAATATGCATATCCATTTTTACATATTTTTTCAAAATAAAGGAATAGCAAACCTCTTTCAGCACATTCAAAACATTTGAAAACTTTGAAGCAAGGTGGGTAGCATTTGAATGTAATGTTTCGAAACTCTAAAAAGATAATTATATAACATTAATTATCACTCAAGAATAGAAATAAATCTGACTGAAGACTTCCTGACACGGCATGAAACTCTGAGTATTGAATAAATAGATTGGTCTTGACTGATGAACCGCTCTACCAATATGGTATAGAGTACTTTGTTGAATTGCAAGTCAGATTTGTATCTAATATTATTTATCAATATTTCTCAATGACAAATACTAATAGCATAGGCTTACATTATAATCCCCTCACAAGACAATAGGTTTAAGAGTATCCCCTCTACAAAAAGTATTTCCAACCTGTTTATAAAGTAAAAACTTACATTCAAAGTTTCATAAATTACATTATGACCAGCAGACATCTTCTCGCATCATATATTTGAGAATTTCACAATACTAAAATGTAACAGTAAAACCTATTTCACAGATGAAACTTTATAAATTCACTTAAAAACAAGCTGAATGCTGACGATTGGACAAAATGAAAATCGCTCAAAAAGACACAAGAAAAGAAGGAAGAAAAGAGAAAGATAATACCGAATCAACAATTGTAAACTGAATAGAAAAAAAAGTCAGAAAGATGAGGAAAGCTAGAGACACAATAAAAAGGCATAGGTAAGCTACATGCTGAATGGTCATACCTGAAGATTGATGTAATAAGAAAATAGGAAAAAAAACCAACGATAGTAAGAAATGAGACTAAAAGAGTAAAACAAGTTCAAAGCAACTTTAAATCATGAGATATCATTTTTTATCAATCATTGCATTATTAACCCTTTAATCTGTAATATCTACATGTATTTATTATCCGACGCGCGTAAATAGCGACATTTGATTGGCTTCTTTGCTGTCCAATATTTTCGAATTTACAGCTTTCATGGAGGCTACATATTTCAAAAATTGACGCCATACAACGAGTTCAATGACAATTTAGTGTCTTCTTTTTGACGTTACGTCACAAAGTAAAAAAAAGACTTTCGAATAAAAAACTAAAAAGAAACCAGATTTACGAGCTTATAAAATGGAATTTTGTTTGAAAACGAGAAATATTATAGGGATGAACGGATAATAAACCATTTATTTGGACGCAGTCTCATCCAATATGAAAAATATTGGGCTACGAGAAAAGATATTGGACTCAACGAAGCCTCATCTAATATCTTTTCTCGCACGCCCAATATTTTTGCATATTAGATTCGACTTTGTCCAATAACTACTTAATGTAAATATCCACCTGTAAAATACAAATAAAGCAGGTGGATCAAAAGGATAAAAGTTTAATTTGAATAATAATCATCTGTCACTCCAGGGTCAAAATTTTAAGCTTGTAGTACAAAGCACTTTCCAATTATGAGATACATATAAGAAATATTATGTGATACAGAGGTAAATAAATATTTTAGCATACTTCCCTATGGCAATAAAAAGAAAATTTTTAAAATTTAGGCGAACTAAAATTTTCCAGGAAAAACAAATTTAGCCTTTTTTTAGAGATCACTCTCTGTCTTCAAAAAATATAAAAAAAGAAATGAAACAATTCTACACAAAGTCCAAAAATCCCTATTTTTAGGCAGTTTTTGTTGGCTCAAAAAATAACCTGAAATTTCCTTTTTTTTAATCGAGCTCAATATCTTTTTGGGTACTGTTGACTTGCATCACTGTGTAAAAAATTAGAAAAGACTAATGGGCTGATCTCCAAAGACGATGGTAACAGACTTTGGAGTGACGATCAAACAAAGGTTAATTTAAAAGACCTCTGCTAGGTCCAAAAATGGCAAAATAAAACTTTAATGGAATAAAATTTTGCAAGGATTAAATTTTGCAGGGTTTAAATTACGCGGGGATTAAATTTCACAGAAGTGGCAGAATTGAAGAGTGTAATCCATGAAATTAAGTACCAATGGAAATTTGGAAAGTCCTTAGAGGCTACTGCAGGAGTTGCAGGACTTAAAAATGTTCATGGTTTACAACTGGCATTACAGTTACCAAAACGTAGTGAAATTAGTTGCCAGGTTTTTACTATAGTAAGCTGTACTAAAGATGATAATACTTCCGAATTTAAAACATGGAAGGAATTTCAACTCTTCTCGGAAAGAGGGACAGACAATATTGAACAATACATAATACACTATGAAAAGTACAAAGTTCGAATGGAAAGGTAAGTTATAGAATTCATGGGCTAAATCTTTTTTGTGGGGTTAATCTGCATGATTCTGACCATAGAGTGCAGAGGGGTCGAAGCCCCCCTGAAGGTTCAGCCCCCCTGAGATTTAGCCCCCACCAAAATTCAAAAAAAAAATTGAAATTCTAATCAACAAACGTCAATCGTACTATTGATGTTCTCATTATTACACAAACAAAATACCAAAATGTACAAAGAAAAATTTCTTAGTTTTTGGAAAAAGTTGTTAGGTTAGCCCCCAGTCAACTGACCTAAACAAATAGCCCCCCCCTGAGTAAGTAGCCCTCCCCTGATCTTAGGGAAAAAGAGCCCCCAGCCAGAACTTTAGATTCTAGCCCCCCCCCCCTAAGAGCCAAGGGGGGTTGCATTCTATGACCTAACCTAAGCTTAGCTATAAGAGAGGCTGAGAGTAACCAACCAAATGAGATGTATAAACAAGCTAAGAAAGCACAATATTTTGGGTTATCTGCTGTTTCAAGCAACCAACCGCACTACACGTTTTTTTTTTTAAGAAACTAGTTTTACCAAGCAGCCTCAATGTTTCTTAAGAAATCGGCCTTTTGAGCCTTAAATGTTTCTTACATGTTTCTAAACTTTTTGACATACTGTAATCAGCCTATTTTTCATGCAAAGATTGGAAGGTTCTAAAAAAACCGAGTTAAAAAATGTTATTTTCTCATTCTCAGCCTCAGCATGTTTCTTAGATGTTTCTTAGTTTTTAGGCATTCTGAGCCTCATGTTTCTTAAAAGTGTGTGTTTCTTAAAAAAAAAAAACGTGTATCGAACCAATCTGCTGCGGTAAATTAAAAAAAAGTGTTATTTTCACCTGTTGAGAAATATGAATTGTATGTGGCATGGAAACAATATTGATCAAAAGAACCCCCACCAAACAACCCAATTCGGACTAATTCCTACTAAATTCAGATGGTAGACCTATAACATGTTGTATCTGCTGATCCATTGCACACTTTGCAAGAGATTTCCCGCATTGTGTTGTGAAAAGAAGAACAAGCAACATGCTGAATGATCTATTATATACCCGATGTTTGAAAGAAGAAAATAAATAAATAAATAACAGCATAGCATAGAGATGCTCTGTTCACGTCACCTGTCTGCGCACTTTTTTTCGCTGATTTTCTGACGCGGAGTTTCAGGCATTAAAACATTGGATTTTTATCTCTGAAAACTTGTTTGGGACTTTTTCAAGTTCAAAAAAGCCAAGTTGCCAGATAATTTAATATTTCGAGCCATCAAACAGGCTATCTCATAACATGAAAACCAAAATATGATTCTTCAATGAGAAACAAAACTATAAAGTGCACTCACAAAAGTCATTTGGGGTCCTTGACAAAAAACTTTTGAATTTAAAAAAACTTTAATCTGTCAATCATTTTCTCAAGTGAAGAGTGCACAAAGCAATTTTAGCTTTACGATAGTGCTGTGGATCGTCAGTGGATAGTATTCAATTATCATTATCCCTTTATTTTTTATTTCTGGATCTTTGGAGAAAAAAAAAGGGAAAATACAAAGGTTTTTTTTTTTACTGCTCTATTTTCATATACTGAATTTGAAAAATCTTCTATGTGGCATAGAAAACTGATTTTTGTCCCGTTCTTGCGGGACTTTAGCTGTTAGCTTAAGTGCTTGCGTGCAGCATTGGGTACAAAGTCCAAATATGCACGTTTCCCATAACTTTTACTGTATATGAACTGTTGACGGAGAGAAAACAGCGTTATTTTAGCTATAATTT
>NW_027104355.1:0-12562 GCF_902728285.1 Clytia hemisphaerica
TGATACATCAGATACATTACATCTATAAATTAATAGCCGTAGTCTGTAGTAGCCCTCCTGTAATGCCCAGTTTGAGTTAGAAATCGTCACTTTTGGTCTAACTCGTAGGAATTGGATTGGGCTTCATGGTCAAGCAAAAAAAAATTAAAAGTGACTCTTTTCGGCGAGATTTTAAGCTAAAACAAAAAAATGCAAAAATTCGACAAAAATCAGCTTTTTAAAGATTTTGACCGTTTTTAGAGCATTTTTGGTCTACGAGTGATCCAAGAACCTCCAAATTTGGCCCTGCTTTACTTGATTCTATCCAGCAAATTAGTTTGAAGTTTTATAACAGGGCACCTTTCTATCATTCAAGCAGGTCCACGCAGGTGGGATGGAGCATGTTGCATTGCACCAATGCGAAAAAATCTTCTCGTGTCCCCAAGCCTTTAGGGACAAAAGTGAGAGAAGCACAAATGTTATTTTAAAAAAATGGGATGGAGACACGAGAAAATGTTTCAGGTTGCTGGAATGGAGTGTGTTGCATTGCACCAACGCGAAAAACCTTCTCGTGTTCCCAAGCCTTTAGTCCTGGATTTTTTCTTTTTTGTTACTTTATATGCGTTCTTTACTCAGAAAACTTTACTCAGAAAACTTTACTCAGAAAACTTTACAGTAGAAATCCGGTTTTCTTATCCTCCCGTATAATACGAAATTTTCAGTTATTTGAAGTAAACGAGTTTTGCCTTCTCACTAAAATCTGGCAAAAACTACAGTAGCCAGGTAGTATGAACTTCATCTATTCAGGTTGTTTCTAATCCCTTTTAAGCTAAATTTACGATGAATTCATTGGGAAGGTTCTAACACTGACGACCGACGGGGACGTGCCGCTGGAGTTCTAAAAATGCACCCTGAAGGAAGCCAATTTTTAGTAAAAAGTTGTCGACGAAAATTAGACCATATTATCAAAAAAAAAATTAGGACCCTGTCAAAAAGAAAATTTCATATTTTTCACAAAGCCTACCCTGTGCTCTATTGGAAATTACCAAATAGATTTAGTTTAGTGAATTTGCGACCGTCAGAGCTCAGAAAGGAACCCTGATCAGCGGCACGTCCCTATACCTAATTCTGCCTGAGTGACCCCCGTGCTTGGTAAAATCCCATTAAATTATACCTTAAACATTTAGAAAATAAGATCTTACGAGTGACACAATTCGTCGTGGCATCCACCCATCCTTGTAAACAAACTTTGTTATTTTGAGCATCACATGTGTAATGACCATTCGAATCGTCACGTGGTACACATCGTTTGACGGTGCAATCAGGTAGAAGGTAATCACTGTCGTTACAATACACTCTGAAAAATGAAATCAAATTCATTTCTACAAAGGGAAGTAGTAACTCATACCAACAGCTACTTGCACCACTTTTTGATTTTACTATCAACATCTTGAAGGTTTGAATGAGATGATTTCACCTGTCCGTGTCGTGGATTTCACAAACCCCAACCTTTTGGGATTGTCGGGTTTCACCGCAATTTTCTTTTGTTTAAGAGCAGTGGCGTGGTGGGAAAATTTCTCTGGGGTGGCCAAGGCAAATCTGGCGCCCTTTTCAAAGACTTCTGGTTTTTGGCGCCCCTCTCTATACGCTCATTATGAACACAAAAAAGGGAGTGTTCGAGCGAAGCGAGCCAGAAAATTTTGAGTTTTTGAGGTGATGAGGGGCGCCATTTTTGTTTTTTCATTTGTCAATCTTTCGATATGGGCGCCTGAAAAATCCTTTTTAACGTCCCTTATTTTTGGGCGCCCCTTCTCAAAAGGGCTCCGCTGGGGGGGGCCTGGCCCCCCCTGGCCCCCCCTGCCACCACGCCACTGTTTAAGAGGAAGGTAGTTAAACTCGATTGGATTTCGACATAATGAATAAAAAGCCAACTTCCTTCGATGGGAAGTTTGCAAGCTTCTTACTCCATAGGTATTTAGTGTGGGTGATTGTACTTTCATTCAGATACAGAAATGTTTGGGGTTAACTCGTCGGTGTAAAATTTTCTAATAATTATGTACGTATCCCTTATATTAACGAGGGAAAATCTTTGTTAATGAGTAAACCGCGGCGCTCTACAACTCGATATACGCCCTCTTTCGATGAAAATCCTATTCACGTTGAAAATTGGATAAGAGAAAGTCAAATGTAATTGATTAACGCAGAAACTTGAATATTTGTCACTCTGTAATAGTATATGGAGATTTCTATTCGTTTTTTATATTCACTGATTATTGATTATCGAAAAAAAGGTTACCTGAATTCCGAATCAATGGCTCTTGCTTTACCGCTAGCTGTTTTAACGATGTCACTGACAATGATTTTGCCAGTGGCTTGTGATCTATCAATACTAAATGTCTTACTCAAACTATCCAATGGTCCAATACGATCGTACTTTCTGCCACTATGTCTTTTGATCTCAACTTTGATATCATATGACACCTGAGTATTTAAAAAGAGGTACTTAAGGGAAGAAATTTTGGCTGAATAAAAATTATGGTTATGCTTATGTTGTTAGTGGAGTCGATTGCTTTGTTGATGAAGATCACCATGTGCCTCCCTAAATAAAGTATCAAGAAACCAAGATGCATTTCCCAGACCTTTTGTGGCTTCGTTCATTGGGACAAACTTTTTATTAGCGCAACTTGTCGGTGTACATACTTTCAAAGTTTGAATTTTGAGTAACATTTATCTGACTCTTCGACGTAAGGGGACAAGCTGGAGTTTTTACAAGCTCTTATTTGATTTGGTTGGTCGTTAACCAGTAATAAAACAATTTTGTGAATTTTTCTAAAGAACGCGTCATTTCTATCACTTCAAATGACCAATTAGTGAAGTATCTTGTAAAAACTCCAGCTCATTCCGACGTAAGCAACTTAACTTAAAAGTTGCCGTTATCCATGATTTTTGTTAGAATTAGTCATACCTTCATTTTAAATCTCTGGGAATCTCAAACCTAACCCAAATTTATCAAAATCAAATTTGATGACACTGCTGATGATGTAATTGTCTCTTGTACTGGAAATATCAAATGGAGCTATGGTGCTTTTCCCAAGAACCTTGGGTCTCTGTCTGATGCCAAAGAAACTTCAAATTTAAATGACATTTTACATCTACCACAATCAGAATCTTCGAAAATGCCTTCGTATTCATAAAATTCAATGTGCGCTATCTTTTGACTGGACCAACACAAACCCTTAAAAAATTGTTAAATGACTTAATAGCAATCTAGCATAGTTTTAGTCAAAGCATAGTATAAGAAAGCCGCGGCTGGAATGATAACATCTGAATTTCTGTTGTTCTATCTCTGTCGTATTTGATGACTATTTGTTGATCAAGAAATAAGTAATGTAGCATCTTTAATGGTAAATTTTATTGGTTTGTCGTTTTATACTTACTTCTCAGTGCGTTTTAGACATTAATGATATGCCCTTGATAATACACCTGCATTATAAAATCATTGTGCAGGAAAGATTAATAATAAGAAATTTAAACAAGCACAAAATGGCTGGGCTGAAAGAACTCAAAAATTAATAAAGTGCCTCGAAATGCCTTCACAATATTTCAGTGAAATCATTTTAGAAATCAATGAAATAGTACATCAAAGATAATTCTGTGAAAATTTCAAGCCAGCACCTTCAAAATTTATCATTCAAACTGACAGGAAAGTTGTCATCTTGAATATAGCTCTTATAATTTTAATTTTAGCGAAAAACTATCGTTTCCACAAAATACCCCTTCATATGTCCAAAATCAGTTCAAGTGTTCTATTGGGTACAGATTCAAAGATATCTAGCAATATAAAAACTTTTTGTGAGAAAAATTTCAAAAATTATCTACCAATAATAAACTGACAATCTTGATGTTCTTATAAATCTCGGAGACAGAGATAAAACAGCAATTAACCGAAAAGACAATGCGGTACATATTCCAGCCGAGGCTTTCTTATACTATGGTCAAAATTATTAACAGAATTGGGGAGAACCTAACAGGTTGATAAAGGGTCCAAGATGTCCTTCTTGTCGGTCTTGTCATGAGTGGGGGGTAGGTTGATCAGAAAATACGTATGTGCGATTTATTTGTGTAAATTTGGACGAAAAATCAAGCCTTGCAGTACCTTTTCCAAGCATTATTCCCAAAAAACTTCACTTTCTTATTTTACACCCTTCGAGTAAACCCGAGGGGAGGCACTCAGGCGAAATTGGGAACACGGGGATGTGCCACTGGTCAGGGTCCCTTTTTTAGACTCTAAATATATCTGACAGGGTCCCATCCTAAATTTACTAATTTTCAACATGTTTACCTGATAGAGCCGTCTTTTGGTTATTTTGGACAATTTTCAGGGTGGGAATTAGAATTCTTTCTAATCTTTTGTCTACATTTCGTCATTTTTGCCACTTTTCAGGGTTAAATCGGAATTTTTTATTACATATTTACCAAACATTCATATCTGACAGGGTCCACTTTTCAAACTCCAATGTGAGATACACTTCACATTACCAGCCCTGAGGAGGACAGGAAACTTAATCTGAATATGAGCAAAAACTTACCAGAAAAAAATGCACGATAACAAAACCAATAAAACCTCTCATTATTTTAATTCATCAATTTTTAAAAATTTATATATTGTTTTGCCGATGTAATATCAATTGAGCCATGAATCTGGAGAAAGAAATCTTATAAAATCTAAAAATGACCAAGACCCAGTAAATCTCTGTAGTAAAGCGAATATTGCAGGAAAAAGACAAATCATTCTAGAAAGTAAAAATTATCCAAACATTATTACCAACAAAGATACAAATTCAAATTCACTGTATGTTATATTTGCGTGTGAATTAATTGCGTTTCAGGTTGGTTTTGTTGTTTGTTGACTTTAACCCTTGGCATAAATTCAAACTATTTGCAGAATAGTATCCCAAAAGTATATCTTGTTTACCTTTCTGACAAAAGTGACGACCTTTGTTAGGGCCTGTTTACTTTGTTTCAAACTGTAGTTACTATTTGATCTTTGAGACCTTTTAATCCATCAAAAATTTGAGATCTGCTTCAAATTTTTAAAATCTTCTTTAATCTCTCGCTTTACAGCTTTAGCTGTGAGTGATATGTTCTATAGTTCTCCTGTTTACGGCTTAATATACTTGAAATTCATTTTGACCAGTTTTGACCTCATTTCTAAAATTGGCATATCTTTTTTCTTGCTTTTGAAGCTGAGAACAGCAAATATACTTGTCTGTACACAGACCCGATATCAACGGCTAATTTCAAAATTCATTGCCGTAGAGATAGCGATAAACGTGAGATACACTCTGGTACAGAGAACAAATATACTGTCTGTCACTTAATGGGTTTTGAATATGCATGTTTAGCTGAGAACAAATAGGCGGAGTCTAATCAAGAACACTTGTATCGCTATACAAGTGTTCTTGGTCTATTGAAGGTTATAATAATTTTGAAAAGCTTTTTTCTATTCCGCTTATTATTATTCTGCAAATTTATTTTTGAAAATTTTTAAAAATTTTGTTTGTAGAGGGGTAAACTGAAAAGCGTCATCATGTCATCATAAAATGTCTCAAAAAGGGTCTAAAGCTTTCGCATCGAAATTTTTTTTATTTTCATAGAGGTTATTGACATATAAGATACCTACAGCCACATACAATAATTAGTGAACACGATTTTTGATCTAACCCCACTAGACTTAGAAGGGCCCTTAGAAGATGCTATCGTTTGTTCCCTGGTCTTGGAAAGATTTTATAATTATTTACAGTTTTTTGAAAGAATTTGTTGCAAGATTTTACATACTTTTGTAAGTTCTTAAAATCTCGCACATTTCTGGAATCTGCAGAGTTGTGGACAATCTTGCGAAGAACAATACAAAGATTTGTAAATATTTGGAATGCTGAAAATTACAAAATCTTACAACATTTTGTAAGAAATTGCAAAAATCTACAAGTTAAAACCTTAAAACGAGTGTGATCGTAAATTCCCCGAAATTGTTTTGGTTTGGTTTTACAAGCGAAGCTAAATATGAGTTCGTTTTGTTGGTTAAGTTTGACTTAAGTTTTAAAGTTTGACTTAAGTTTAAATGCTTATTGAAAGTTTTTTAAAGTATTGTATCATGTTATCAGCTATGAATTGTTCTCTCATCTTAAGTTACGAAGGTTTTTCCCGAAAGAAATTGCAAGAATTTGCAAGTTTCTTACCCTTCTTTTTAACAGATAGATTTAAAAGAAAATCAAAAATGACAACTTAAGTTGAAAAACATTTTAATTCGCATCACATCTTATCTCGAATTTTTTCCAGGTTTTACAAGAATTAATAACATTTATCATACGTATTCTTTCGAATTCTTATGAAATTTTGTCCGAGACAAGGTTTATTTAGTAAAAATTTGTAAGATTTTGGTGAAATTTAATACAAGATCTTGTAAGAATTTGTTAACAGTCAGAATTATAAGATCATTTATTTGGCAAGATCTTGCAAAGACGATCTTGTTTTTTGTAAGAACTTACAATCTATTCCAGGATCTCACAAAATCTTTCCAAGATTTTTGACCAGGGTTAAAGAGAGTCAATGCGCCAGGGCGGTTAAAGAAAAAATGGCGGTAGAGTTTGGAACACTGTAAACATTACCGCCAATGCTTTCTCCAGCCCGGGCGAAGCACAATTTTCAAAGTTATCCCGCCTCTAAAGTCAGTTCATAAAGACTATTTATAGTTTTTCTTCAATTGCATTTTTAATTTCGCATAGCCTTTCTGCGGCGAGACCGAATATTTTTGGTGTGGAAATTATTGGCTGCAGGCGTACTACGGGCAATATTCTAAAGGTGGACTCACTCGCAAAGATAAAAAAGACCGCTTTTCTTAATAGTTAAAATACGCTAGTACAAGAAGTGTAACCAAGCCTTTGTAAACATTCATCGTGAGAATTTAATGGCTGCTTGACTGGGTTGCACATGCTTGTGAAACTTGCTGCTGCTTTATATATTTTAATCATGTTTTCTGGACTTTGTAGAGTATTTAGATGAGGTTAATTATTCATCTAGTATTTCATGTTTGTGTAGTTAGTGAATGCACCAATAAACTGATAATGCTCAGTTCAGTAATTCAGTACAATGAGACAGTCTAAGCTTAAACTCTTAAAACAATACAATGCTGACAAGTTGACACAACACATTGACAAGTAATCCCTGTAGAGAGAAGTTTATATCGAAATCTGCAACAAAAACGAAAGTGCTCTCTTCTACTGATTGATTCCCAGCGCTCCTTCGCAGCTGTTTATCAAATTTATACCAATGAATTTCACACGGCCCTTCTTATTGGCACCCGTGGCCTCTCAGTGCCTTGCACGACGGGCGGCTGTAAATTCTCGCCCTTTATAAACTTGTTTCAATCTGTGATCATAAGGCTTTTTTTCATCTTCAATTTACTGAAGAAAGCGGGAATTTGATGCGAGAGTTAGATTGTCAGCAAAGTGCCATAAAAAATCATTGAATAAAAGAAGAACTTAAAATCTTAAATATTTTCATTTTGAAGAATTGGTGCAAAAAAGTGAAACATAGAAAAGTTTACTTTTTCATTGCATTAATCAAAATGGGGGATTTGGAAAATTTTCTATATTTGGCGAGCACCCTGTTGCTAAGATGCTGGCTTGAAATCGAAAATGAAACCACTGATAACGCTCAGCTAAGTTATGGCTTAAATATGAAAATTAACATAATTTTTGAAGACCATTAGCCGGCAGAAAATGAGCCAACCAATGATTTACTACGAAGGATACTATGATGAAGTTTCCCTGTCGGCGAAAAACCGCAAAAACCAAATAGTGCTGACGTCAGCAAAACTTGTTTTTTGAATAACTCCAGTTTGGCTAATGGTAGAAACATGAAAATTGTACCAACGTTGTATATCATTAAAAGAATCATTTTGCCAAAAAATTTTTTTGAAATCGATGTCGTCAGCAGAAATCAGCAAAATAAGAAATTTTGTAAAAAAGTGCTGATATCAGCAAAATTTCAAAAAAATAATTTAATTCGAACCTGATCGAACACCTACTGAAAATTTAATTAGTTCGATTATGTAAGCGTAATAACAGTTTTTTGTCCGATAAAGTTTGATTTTTGTTCGATGAGTTTGGTAAGTAAAACCTCCAGCATTTTCCATCTAACGATATAGATATTGGCCCACCTCTCAAGCTACAGTGCGGGCGGCCACCAATACGCCATCATAATGTAAAAAGGATGGGCGGTAAGGTCATAAATCAAACTAATCAAGCTTCAAACAAATTTCATTGATCTTAATAGACACATACTAATCAAGATTGTCATGTCGAATAATTAAAAACTCCAGTGGTACCACTGTGTTGTATAAGATTCCCATTTCCGCATTGAGATTCTTGTCATATTTCCGGAATCTTTCCGCTTTTGTTCACATGATAACCGGCATGAGATTGGAAAGGGTTTGTTTATAAAGGTACAGGAAATCTTGTGTTTTCATGAAACTTTCCAAAGCTTGTTTTTCAACTACCCGCAGTCCTGGTCTTTTTCCACTAGAGAAGTGGCAAACGAATCTTAGTGAGGAAATGAGAATCTTGTATAAAAAACAATGGTAAAACAATGATACATTAATGCATAATTATAATAAGTGTGTTTTCTTATCATTGTTTTGATGATGGAGTTTTTAATTCATCAACATGACATCCTGATTATCAAAAGGTCTATCGAACTGATCGAACCTCAATAGACGATATCGCGTTTAGATAAATGCAATGCATTCTGGTTTCTCGGGGACCCTCAAGGGAATTATAATCTATTCCAGATCATTATATAATCGACATTATAATTCCTTTGAGAGTCCCCGAGAAACCAGAATGCATTGCATTTATCTAAACGCGATATCGTCTATTGAACTTGGATAGAACCATGATACAATCTTTTTCTTAAAAACCTAAACCCTTTCGAATAATTGGGACTTGCCAGAGTAGGCATATTTCTTTTTCCCAAATACCTGAGGCATGTTACAGTATTTAAGAAATCTACAACATTTGAGGATTGTGCAAGGGCCCGAGGGGCCCGCAGTACAATCCCGATTTTATGAAAAAATCAGAGCCAACGATATAATACTGGTGTACGTACACCCTTTCACGCCTGAGTCTGAAAACCGTAAATATCAAGGTTCATTTGTTTTCTTTGTCAACTTGACTATTAGTACATGCGGAAAGAAAATAAATGAATTTCGTCAAGTTTACGTGAACCAGGAAAAAGCTAAATTTAAAGACACAAATTAGTTTTTAAAAGTCTTGTCCGATTTATTCATCTTTCATTAAATAATAAAACGTTAATTGCCACGTCCACGTCTACCTCTGAAGAATCCTATGAATCATCCTAAAAGAAATGAAATTGCATGGTTGTTAGTAAGGGATGGTGGGTGGGCAGTATTAGATCGTTTGCTCAGATTTTTTCATGAAATCGGGATTGCACTGCGGGCCCTTACACAATCCTCAATTTCATTTCAAAAATCTCCACCCGATCCAATACTGGTGTACGCCCTTTCAGGCCTTGTGTTTGAAAGTCATCACTCAAGACCTCTGTTTAAAGTGTTCTACCTAAGAGGGCTAAATCGAATCTTGGATTTTCCTCTGTAATGTCTTTCCTGTAATACTTTTCAAAAACCGTAGAATTTGACCAATAGGCTTTCTTGATGATCTCCGTCAATGAGATTCCTTGGGAACTGGCCTTATAAGTTGAAGCTGCTCTGGTAGAATGACCCTTGAACGTACTAGTATCCACCCCTGTGAGATCTAAAACCTGTACAACCCTGCGAGAAACAGTAAAAGAAGAAAGTGTCGAATGTGTTTTTTTGTAGCTTAAAAGTAACTGTTTCACCCCGTTCTTCCAAGAGGCAGAGGCACTATTGATAATTTCACAAACCTTTGGAAACACATTTGAATTTGACTTCCAAGAATTTTCTGGTTTGTTTATTTTTGCACGGATTTCCGAAATCTTTTTCAATTTTCTTTGTTTGCATTCCACATCCAATTCGGCCATCACAAGAATTTTTCAGATACCTTGAAAAATGATTAAACTCTGTCATAATCTATATATTGATATACTCTGCATTTCATTTTACTTTTAATAATATTCCATTCCTGAATATCTTTTCAACAAGAACAAAACTGCATTCGAATCTGAATCCTAACAAGATGAGCCCCCCCAAGCTTTAAGCATAGTTCACGTCAATGATAAGACTAAATGTCTGGTCTCAAAGGGGGGGGAATAACACTTCACAGCCTATAAAAGATAAAATTTTGTAAGAAGTTTGAAAACATATTTTTCAAAAGTTTTCGAAATTGTCACCCTAAAGATACTCCAAAATTTTCTGCATTTTCCAGTATCTTATTCTTATCTATTTGGTGTTTTGCGATCTTTTTTGGGAAGTGCGTAGTCCATGTACACATTTTTTATAAGCAAATGTAATTTTCGGGTCAGCTGTGGAGTTGCTTAGCATTCTATTGCTTTGGGTCACCCCTGATATTATGCCATATTTGTGGGTCAGTTAAGGACTATCGTTTGCCATGCTTAGATTATCTAAAAAGCTTTTACTTTATGAAATAGTAAAAGAAATTGGCATGTTCCAGTTGTTGAGGTTGTTTGGGGGCGTCACTCTCATTGTGAGAGAAATTGGCATGTGTAGTATCCTTTTCCTAAATACCCACTGTTACACAGACTTTAAAACAATAAGCATACTTTGTAACATCATGCCAACATTTTTTGTTATCATCATTCGAGAATTTGCTGTATGAACGGCACAAATGAGAGTTCGTTCGTCCATATGTTCCACTAAGAATTTGTAGGACTTGGTTAGGTGGATCGAAACACCCGATGTAAGTCATCAAACCTTCACAAAGAATCCCTAAAGGAGAATTGACTCAATAAATATTTAAAAAGTTGAAAAATTCACTGTTTTTTGTTCCATTTCAAGGTAGCCAATGATACACCTTTTCGACCGTAGCCGCCAATTGCCGCGCGGGCATTTTTTTGTCCATTTTACCACCCTTAAACCGCTCCAGTCTTTTTTTCGCACCTAAAGACAATAGAAAAAGGATTGCATCGAGTTTATGGTGGTAAATTAGATGATTAAGTGGCACGCGCCTGACCACGCGACTACGGTCGAAAAGGTTATGTTCTTTCCCGACTTATGGGGAGTTTTGATGATGCAGAAGCTCGACACCAAATCAAAATCATTTTTTCAGTCCTTGCGTTCAGAAAAGTAAGTTACTGAGGGTAGACGCCCTTGTATCACAGAACCGGTGGAGCCTCAAATCCACTGGAAAATTTGGTTAGAATTTCGTTTCCGGTGGGTGAGAAAAATACCCTACAATTTCAACCCTATTCGAAATTCAATGTTAAAAAAAATGGCACTCTATAACCATCCACACTGGAATTTCTTACCTTTAAATAATAGAAATTCTATACCCGTTGGTATTTCGATAGGAATCTTTAGATTAGAATGCTTAGATTTTCGGCATTGAACGTGTAAATGAGAAAAATGACAACGGATTTTGAGAAGAGTTGAATAGCGTAACGTTTTCTGAAAAAAGTTTTGGTGCATTGATAATAAACTTGTGCGATAAAGGATATAGGCGTGTTCTTATTACCTAGTTGTTATCAGGTTATCAGATCAGAAGAAGAGTAGAAAATGCCAGATCCTGGCTACTTACTGGTTATGTATTTAGAAGCTTGTGTCGTAGTTACTATAATATGAAATGAAATAACATAATATAAGAAACTACTCATGCTGTTGTTATACTGAAATATAACTGATATTTTAGGGAGGCCAATAAAAGAATGTGATTTTGGCTTTTCCTTTTCTTTTGTAGAGACGAATGGATACCTGTAGTCAGGTACACGTTGTTTTTTTTAACAAACTGTATAAGAACATAAGATTTCGATGACCAAAAAAAGAACAGGCTATGAAAATTTTAAGGCTTTACATACTTCAATGCCGGACAAAAGGTTGTAGACAAATGAATTTCAGTGAAAAATGATGAGAAATAGAGCAAAATGACTCTTCTATGTGTCTGAAAGGGGATGGAAGCTAAGAAAAACACTTTTGAAGTCGTTGCATTGCTTTTGAATTGCTTTTGAGGGAACCACAAGCAAAAAATCAGCGTTTTGACACTGGTGTAAGCCAGTTAATCAAGCCCTTGTGGTTTGCCCTTGCGGTCAGACTGCAGTGGGTGACTTTCAAAGACTTTGAACAGCTTTGAATGGGTTTGGAAAGCACCCAGAGCCTCTTGGGAACTTGTTTTTGATCGATATTGAAGTATTTTGCAAATATTGCAGAAGTCTACCAACCTTTTGTCCAGCATTGTCTGAGAATTCTGAGACTCAGTGTATTTTCCAGCTCAAATTTTTGGGAATATCAATGGTAGTTTCAGATTGAAATTGTCTCTATTGTAGTTGAGGATCATTCCTGAGTCTCAAAATTTATTTTTGCTGCTTCAGCATTTTATATTGCTCCACATTTGAGTCTATTTGAGGGGGGGGG
>NW_027104355.1:12892-120461 GCF_902728285.1 Clytia hemisphaerica
TTGGTTGCGTGTGAATGCGTAAAAATTGAAAAAAGTAAGTAGATGCGTGGAATTGAAAAAACTTGCGTATGAACTGAAAACTTGAAAATCTACTTTTTGATCCATTTTTTTGGGACAAGCTGGAGTTTTTACAAGCTCTTTCTTGATTTGGTTGGTCGTTAACCAGTAATACAACAATTTTATTGCTTTTTCTAAAGAATGTGTCATTTTTATTACTTCGAATGACCAATTACTGAAGTATCTTAAAAACTCCAGAACATCCCATTTTTTTGCATGAATACGTGATTTTTCCCGCCCAATTTCTAATGTTTCCTCGATTTTTCCCGAACAATCAGGTTTGCGTAAAACTCGCGAAAATTTGCGTGAATTCTTGAATTTGGAAAAAAAATTGCGTAATCGCTTGAATCAAGGGTCTGCCGGGGGGGGGCTCTTACATGCTATCAATTTCACGAAGCTGACGTGTCCGGAAAATTGTGAGTTTTATTTTTTTTGACTCATCTTATTTCTGGTGTATGTTTTCAAAAGATATGTTGACGTAGGTCGGAAATTTTTGTTGTTTTCATTCATAATATTTTGATCTGCGAAAAATAGCAATTCTTACTAGGAGGAGAGATATATAATATTGACTTTTTGCACACACTTTAAAAGTATTTGACCTTTTTGTCATGACATTATGGAGTTGATGAGAATTTGATATTTCTCTGAGTGTCTCATTTTTCAAGAACTTTTGAGGGTAGTTGTATAGCCTCCTCCTTCCTTGGGTCTTGAATTTATTCTCATGAATTGAATTTATTCTCATGAATTTACTGAGAGGTGTGAAAATTACCTCAGTTCTAAATTGGTGTGTGCAAATTTCTGTCAAGCAACATATGGTTATTTTATTTTTTTCGTGTAAATTACATAGAGTATTAAGAATGGTTTGAAGACCATTTTTTTACCCACTACTAAAACACGGAAAGTTTCTGTAATGGGAAAATATCTACCCTTTTATGGTTGCATGACTGGAAATTCGAGCGTTATAATTTAAGAAAGGAAATTCGATTACTTGCCGTGTTGATTTTATCAAAGTAGCGTTATACGTGAAGACCCCAAAATTGAATGTCTGCTATGGTTTTTTATACATACATATGTGTCGTACCGCTTCCAGATCTAATCCTATATTCATATACAGCAATTTTTGCTACTGGAACGAGCATACGTAGTTGCTCCAACTGTAACTAATACAGCTAAGTTTGATTTTTCACCGAATTATGCGACCTTTTTCTGTAACCGTTTATTAAGGGACTAAATACCTGTTGGAGGTTGGCGCTCTCTAATTCGATCTTCAAGGGGGAATTGTGTTTCCATCAAACGAAAGAGCGTATCAAATAATATAGCGTCGCGATAACTTTAATCCTCACATCTCTCTAAAAGCTTTATCAAAAAAGTACTACAGTTCTGGCAACTTTTTATCGTTTCCTGTTTCATTTCTCATCATTCTTCCAAATTTCTCTATTTTCTTGTTTTCAGAAATATGAATAAATTATTAATCACCATACCACTGGTATTAGCGGTGCTGGTAACCGCAAAACCACAATTACCACCGCCTAAAGATCTTTTACCAAAAGGTATCCTACCACACGAGATAACAAAAGGAATCTTACCACCTGGTCTCGGGAAATGCGCTTTGGTCATTTGCGATCATTTCTCTACTTGTGTGATTGACGATAATGACAAACCAAAATGTGTTTGTAGTATGGATTGTACCGGAGATCCCGAACTCTTCTTTTGTGATGTGGAAGGCAACGAGTACCGGACTATGTGTCACGTCAACAAAGAAATGTGTAAACAACAGAAAGAATTTTTCTACGTTCCCGGAAAATGCCAAGGTATCTTTACTAGATGCGTAATTTTTAAGCGTACCAGATCCGTTATTTTAAATTCACGTGCGTGCGTGCGGAGAAGAGAATTAAACTCATTCTATTGGTAAAAGCCATTTTTTAATTTATGTTTTTGTCTTTCATAACAACAATGATAAAACTCCGACATTCTTGTGAATCTTATTTAACCCAATATGTCTTTTTTATTATTACTAAAGTTGACGCTTTCTAATTCTATTTTCAAGGGGAATCGAGTTTCCATCGAATAGTAGAGCGTCGTTTATGAGTGTTTTTTGTTGACGGTGACTTTAAATATTATCGAATAATGGAGCGTATCGAATAGTAGAACGTCGAATAAGAGAGCGTCAACTGTAATTAATTTCTCGATAATTTTCAGGCTGCAAGAACTCCGAAGGAGGTTTATACAAACATGGAGAAATCGTTCGTGCTGGAACCGAAGAAACGCCCTGCCAAGAAGAGTAAGTCTCCTTCTCATCATCAACAATCTCAAATATAGAATTCTTCCCCCTTTTAGAAACACTTTAGCGTTAGCCATAGGTGTAGCAAGATACCCTGCAAAATTTATGAGGGAGTGCAGATGTTTATGGCATACAGTATTCATTATCTTTTGATAAAACAAAGACAATAATTACAGTGTCGTAAAAACCGCTCTCATCCATAAATTTTGCAGGGTATCACGCTACACGCCTATGATTACTAGTACATCACTCCCTTGTTTCACAGTTTTGGTCCTTTTACCGGAAAATCAGTCAGCTGAAAGGTCTATCTCCGATTTGAAGAATTCCCTGAATGCATATATTTTATTACACGCTAAATTATTTTGAAATCTCCACCTGGACTCTTTAACCTTGAAATACTGATAAGTATTTTAAGGATTTTGTTATCGCTGCTGGATAAAATACCAATCACTAAGAAAAAGTTTTATCGTCAAAGTCCTGAGAAAAAAACACCTGTTTTCATTGTTTTCAGAGTTTGTAGTAATGGTGCTTTCGTCACTCGTCTCAACCAAGAATGTCTTTCAAAGTTAGGTTTTGAATGCTCCACTGGACCATTTGCAGATGAAGCTTTGAAATGCGAGGAAGAGTATTCATGTATGATAACACGAAAATCTGATGACCTTACATCTTACCCTAATCTGGGAAAATGTCAAAAGAAAGGCAAAGGTAAGATTCTTCAAAAACAGGTTTATGAAGAAAAGAAACCGGCAAAAGAGTATTTTAGTTCGTTCACTAAACTTCCGTTGGACGGATGCATTTTTCATTGTACCATTGCATCTTAACTCAAAAGAAAAGTTTGTGATCTTAGATCCTTTGACGCATTTCTAACCTTAAAGGTAGAATTTTTGCTCACTCGTCTACTCTCACTGACCTTTATATAACCCTGGACCAAGCAATATCTGCCATCTTTGATTGGAGTTTTTTTTGAATTGGTACCCGAGAAGAAGCCATTGCAATGTTAAAAATTAACGTCTAACGCCGCTACATGATCAAAAGAATTGGAGGAAAAGCAGACCTAGCGCTCTCGATGCATTTACACACCGCTATCGAGTAGTGCCGCCATTAGGGTACCAATTTTCAAAAAACCCGATCAAAGATTTTGCTTGGCTGGGATTGAGAAACTTGGTCCAGGGTATATAAAGGTCAGTGTCTACTCTCCTACGGGTGTTGTTTTTATGTTTTTAACCCTTTGCTTGTTCACGTTTTATGATGTTCCAAAATACACTATACTCTGCAGCAATGTACCATAATTTCTTTCTCCTGTTTTCTCCATAGAGGTTTGTTATCACCAAGGAAAAAAATTCAAAGTTGGAGAAGAATTTATATCTGAAGATTGTAGTAGCAAATGTTCGTGTGACGGATGGGATAAAATTAATTGCGTTTCCTTATGTCCACCGACTGTAATTCAATGTAAATCAGATGAGATTGAAGAGCAACAATCTTTCCCTATTAAAGATTCACACTGTACTTGTAAAAGACCTGTCTGCGAAAAAGCAGGTAAGAGGAATTCCACTACCTTATCGGAGAAGGAATCTTAGTTGGAAAGTAAGGACCATTTTGAGAGGGCAAACCCACGTAATTTTTCTCCTTCGAAAATTTAAATTCATATTTGTACGTCTTATTGACCAAAATTAGTGTTTTTTACAACGAGTTACGAGATTATCTGTGGGATAGCGAAAGCGCGCGAAACAATTTCTTTTGGAAACTTAGTTTGGCTGAGCTACCTAGATTGTAAATTTGGGTGGGAGAAGTGACAAATTTGAAAATTTTAGTCGGGAAAAAAGTAATGGAATGGTCAGTAGATGGCAAAAATTTTTCCCCCCGCCAACATATTTGACCAACTGACTCCTAACACCTTATTATATATTATCACGTAATATTCCTTCTTTATAGATATTGTCTGTGCTAAACCAAAAGAATCTGGACCATGTTTCGCATACATTAAAAGCTTCTTTTTCAACAAATCTACCAAAAAATGTGAGAATTTCATCTACGGTGGATGTGGAGGTAACGGAAACAGATTCCAAACTAAGAAAGAGTGTGAAAAGAGATGTATTCCAACCACACCATCTGCAGGAGAATTGAAAATCAAGAAAGTTGCTGATGAATGGTCGTGGCCTGTTCCAAAACCAAGAAAACCAATCTTATGTAAGTTTTATATCCTGGGGAGTCGCCATGTTTGATGGTTGACAGGTATATTTGAGCAGAAAATTAAAAATTTATCCTAAGAGACCGGGATTTTGACATGCTTAATGCGTTCCTGCGTGGTAGCATGATGCGAGAAATTTATCGGTTTGTTGTCTGATGTCTTCAACTTTGTCAACGTTAAATGAACAATATTGTTTGAGCTTTATTTGTTTATATCAATTTCAGCTGACATTGAAATGACTTTAAAAGGAAGAATCGATTTCAAAGGAGTCAAAAAGGTTTTACCGTCGCCGTCATGCCTGTACGTCACTCTTGCTGACGTCAGCTTAATGGACGCTCCATCAACAGTCATTGGTACTCAACGTTTCAATGTTTCCAATTTCGATACAAGCAATATGTTCCAGTATGAAATGGCGTTTAAGAAACCTGCTGAGAGTCAGTTATTGAGACGCTATTCCGTGTCCGCTAGAATCCATTTGGGACGATGTCCGGAAAAATTGCAAGTCATCAAGCGTGGTGAATTTATAACCGATACTCATTTCGGAGTCAGCTTGTCTCGAGATAAAGATTCTTATGATAAAGATTTCAAGATCATTTGCTACGGTATGTTTTAAGATATTAGAGTATAAACTAAGGAAACTAATTTTAAGGCAACAATCCCTAGATAATTAAATTTGGCAATAGCTTATTTTGGCAAGTAACATAATTTTGCGAGAAATGATTTTATCGAATGACAGGGTCAATCAATCCCTTTTGAGCATTTTTGGCAACAAATTTTCAGAAGTTAAATTTTAAAAATCACAAAAAAGTTTACATGAAAAGCAATTGTTTCGATCTTGCCGAGAACTTATTTCGGCAAGCGACCGCAATTAGAGAAACTAATTCTCCCAAAATTATCTTAAATCAGGTGGTCTGATTGTGATATTTGTCATAATTAAATTTACCTTGAACTACGTACAACGAAAGTTTTTCATGCTCTTAACTTATTAGTTTAATTAGCTTAGCTTATCAAATTCATCTACCAGCTTCATGCTTGAGAATTAAACAAAGTTTTTCGTCTTCGTTTCATACTTTAGCTTGTGAAGAAGAAGAGAAGAAAGAAGAACCACAAGGACCACCACAACGTTAGTATTTTATTTTGAAAATTAAACACCTTTAGAGCTGGATCTATTTAGGATGGAGAGTTTTTCTTTTAGCATCATTAAATAAGGAAATGAAGGCTGGCCTTTCAAGATAATATTGATGGCATAAACTTCTATTAATGAGCCCCCCAGCGGACTTTCAATTCACGCAATCACACAAATTCTTTCCCGAATTCACGCATTCACCCAATGTTTTTTTCGCGGTTCACGCAAGTTCTGTTCACGCAAAGCTTTCCAACTCACGCATTCACGCAATTTTTTTTGATTTTCACACGCCTTAACACAAGTAAAAAGCCCATTCACGCATTCACCCAAACCACCACTGGCTGGGGGCCCCCTTTAATGCCCGGGGGGGGCACTGGGTTTGCGGACTGACGGTATGTCCGGGCCGAAAATTGGCTTTTAAAATTGCACCCTTACAGTGCAGCAAAAATCAGTGAAAATCATACCCTTAGAGTTAGTCTAGCAAGCTAGACGACTAATTTATATACATAGTAGAAATAAAGCAAAAAAAGTAATGAATGGAACAATTTTAGTCGTCTAGAAACCTTTGTGCACTAACTCCAAACAAAAGAAAAGTGTCAATATTGCAATTATAATTTTTTCCTGCTCAAAATAATTCTTGAGAAAAAAAAGTATGTGTGGATTTGTGCATTGAAAGTTTTTCATTTGAGTTGATTTCGTTTTGAGAGTTTGTTGTTGCTTGATAAATTGTTTTCTCGCTACGCAAGTTTCTGCGTAGCTAGCCCCTGTATCTATAAGGCTGGAACACCGGATTCTTCCAGTCGTTTTTACAAACTAAATCCCGTATTATTATTATTATTAGTATTGGTATTATTAGTATTACACGCATTATAAACGACTCCAGTCTACCTTAGAGTGCATTTTCCCCCAAATTTTCGATCCCTTTCGTGCAAAAAATGGTCAAAATATCTAGATTTTTCAAGAATTTTCTGAAATTTCTACCCTTACAGTGCATCTCTAGTTTTTCCGACCCTTACAGTGCATTTTAAACATATTGGAAAAGGTACCCTTAGGACCCGCACATACCCGTCGGTCCTTTTGCCCAGCTGCCCCCCGGGGGCATGCTAGGAACTTCAAAACTTGTTTCTTTTTTCTCACTATGGGAACGTTGGTAAAGATAGAAAAGGTTTCTATACATTCCTAGACTGGAGTCGTTTATAATGCGTGTAATACTAATAATACCAATACTAATAATAATAATACTAATAACGGGATTTAGTTTGTATAAACGACTGGAAGAATCCGGTGTTCCAGCCTTATAGGTTTATAGATACAGAGAAAACAATTATCAAGCAAACAACAAACTCTCAAAACGAAATCAACTCAAATTAAAAACTTTCAATACACTAATCCACACATATTTTTTTTCTCAATAATTATTTTGAGCAGGAAAAAATTATAATTGCAATATTGACACTTTCTTTTGTTTGGAGTTAGTGCACAAAGGTTTCTAGACGACTAAAATTGTTCCATTCATTACTTTTTGCTTTATTTCTACTATGTATAAATTAGTCGTCTAGCTTGCTAGATTAATACATTCCCTGTTTCTAGGTATTTATTTATATTTCTTGTTTTGAAGTTTTAACATTTTCTTTTTCACTCTTCTTCAGCCACTGAAATCGACACTAATGAAAGCAAAGTTGTTTTACTCGGAAAAGGTAAAATAATGATATTTGCTGGTTAGATCATCTTTGTTATAATTTCTTGTTTCTGCATCTCACGATCATACATGACTTTTTTAACGGATGGGAAAATTGATAAAAAAATCATCAGATTAAATAATGCATTGAGCAAGATTTATAAGATATTGTTAAATGAAGAAACCGTAAAACTTGTCGAGTTAAAAAATTTGAGTTTACATATGTGAAGAAATAAGAATTTCTGTCCAACTATATTCACTCAGGAGATTTGGATGGCAGAGCAGCATATACTGTACTGTATTCACGCCATGGGCATTTAGAATGTCAAAAAACAGATTTAAATTTAGTTGCAGATTGTTCAATCAACTTAAATACTTTGTCCATAGGATGTACTTTCGAAGGAAAAAGATATTCCGTTCGCGAACGGTTCGCAAACAAGGGTTGCAAAGGAGAATGTTTATGTCTTGGCAATGATCGAGTTTTCCTGTACACCTTTGTGTCCAATCACTGATACTAAATGTGAATCAGGTTCCATAGCTATGGAGGTCGCCAAACCACATGCTAAATATCCACAATGTCAATGTCAAATGACTGAATGCATGCGAAACTTAACCGTTACGGAAGATGGTAAGAGGCTTTTTTTAAATTTTGCTGTTCAAATGTACCTATAAACTAGAACATGACAAGGGTAGGGTTATAGATCTGAGCTATGATAGATCTTGTCTGTGTCGAATGGCCTCAGTGAGATCAGTATTTTGGAGCGTTGCAAAGTGGCATCGCTTTAAGGCCGGTCTTCCACTTGCGGGCGCTGCGATTGCTCTTCTTCGAGCAAAGCTTCCACGCTATTGGTCAAAAGAAAAATGAAGCAACTCCATTGGTGCGATATGACGTAACGATCGCACGCTTGAAAAAAAAGTTGAAATACATTCAACTTTTTTTCCAAGCGCGCGCTGCGTTTTTATGACGTAATCTTTTCTCCAAGCAAAAATGATTGAAACCAAAGTTGCGATCGCAGCGCGCAAGTGGAGACCGGCCTTAAGAGACCCGATTCCTCTTTTATGTAACTTTTAGCGCATCAAGTTTATTTGCAGCCTGCATACCTACCTATCTCATATATTTTGCTCTGATAAGAACCCATCCCCTGGTCCGTATTCCCCACAATTACCCAAATAATATCCTATAGATATTACAATATATACAGGGTAATTAAAAAACCGCACCCCTGGAATCTTTTGACGTAATTCTTTTTCTGTTTATCATATCCCCATATGTAATATAGGGGGGGGGTTGTAAGGGTTCGAAATACCGTTTTCCCGTCAAAGTTTTTGCTGAATCCCGGAATCCCGAAAATTGACAAAAATGATAACACCGTCACACCGGTTTGTACAGGTTCAAATACCGGCATAATGACAAAAAATAAGGCCAAATACCGTCACCGTCTTTCCCGTCTTTTTTTTCGTAAAATCCCATAATACCGTACTAAAAAAAGGGCCAATCCCGTCACACCGTAAAAGTACAACCCCCCCTAATATATGGGCTAAAATTTCCTGACCAACTTTTAGGCTAAAATATATATGGTGAACAGTTAAGGCTTAAAGCACAGAAATTGAGACATAAACCTTAGTGCATGCTATTATATATCGTTACCTTAGCTATAACTGCATGTCAGAAAGACAGATTTATTTTTTGAAAACCAACCAATTGGGCATAACATATTTCTACGCTCCCTCATTCATAATCATTATCCACACATTCAAATCGTTTTCATTTTCAAGCGCCACAAATACAAATGAGCCAAGAAGACGAATGTGTATTCCAAGGTGAACGTCACAAAATTGGTGTTAAATTTTTATCGAAAGATTGTTCAGGTTATTGTGAATGTACCTCGCCAAATGGGTTCAGTTGTGTATCAGCGTGCCCACCAGTCAACGTAATGTGTCGACACGATCAGAGGAAAGTAATGCGTGATGTTCCAAATGGTGACGGAGGATGCACATGCAGAAGACCTTTTTGTGTGCCATTAGAAGAAGCAACAAAAGGTTAAATGAAATAATCAGCACGCTCATACATAAAAAACCATTAATGAAAAAACGAACGATTTTTTGAAAGAAATAACTAGTCTTTAAAACACCCCTGTGTAACAGACCCGTTGGGACCCCAGCCCCACTGATAAATTTGGCAAAAAATTCATCCCCAGTGGATCTTAGCCCCATTAGGAAATTGACTTTGGTTTCATCCCCATTCGTAATTCAGTGTGCTCCGAAACCATCCCCACTGAATTTTAACCTTGGAGTAATAGAATTTCTATCCCCATTGGGATTTCAATACGTATTTTACCCCCACTAAGGAAAAAAGTTCCACCGGGACTGCGAGACAGGGTTGTATTAACCAAAGTGAGATAAATAATGATGTATTGTCACAGAGTACCTTAGATAGTGAGTACAAAAAAACAAAAAAGCACCAACAACCTAAACAGCTAAATTCAACTTTATACAAAACTTTTCCTACTTCGTTTTTTTATATCATTATTTCATAGAAATGTTGAAAATGCTTGCTAACGGCGACCAGGGTAAGTTATCTATCTATCCTTTAACTACTTAGGTGATAATGTCAAATGATTGAAACAAAGTTGCCAAGAATCTAAGAGATTGTATTTTATCAGAACAAGAAGTGACCATTGAAAAATATTTTAGCTGAACATTTTGGCAACAACATTCAGATGTATAGAAAACTAAATTTTAACTTTAGAACCAGAACTTCCAGGTGATGAACCACGAGGACCAGATGGTGGGCCATTCACTGGTGAATACACCCTGGTGTTGCTGCTTACAATGTCACACTGGGTAAGAAAACTTTCTCCTTTCAAAAATTCACGGAAGGAACAAACTGATAAAAAAACAATCATCGTTACATCATATATAACACCCATATTACTGTATTAAATGGATTTTAAATGAGTTCGTTCTAATATTCTTATCAAATCAAACATCTTTTATTTTCAGAAAAGAACAAAACCATAACCATCTCTGGAAACATTCGATTCAAAGAACATCAAACCATTTTGAAAGACATGTGTTTACAAATCATTCTTCAAGATGCATCCATTGCCGATGCTGATGGTTTTGTCGTCAAAGAAAGCAGATTTGATTTCATGAACCATTTCTTAAACAGCACCACATTGAATTACACCATCGTTGCACCAAAACCAATCGAGAAAGATTTACACGGACAGTACGATGTCAGTGTAGCTTTGTTACATGGAGAATGTAGTGATGATTCATTACGCTTAAGAGCTGGCGATTATTACTCCGATCATTGAATCATGTTCGATTGACGACAGATGAGAATGAATATGTTGTTAATATTGACGTAACTAGTAAGTTAATATTATTTGAAGTGGGGTCAGCTTCACTGATCTCCAACTACTTGACAGGATAGGGGATCACATATAAAGGAAGCGTGTTAAAATATCTTGAAATTCGAACGTTCGAAAATCCAATGTAAAATAGAAAACCACATGGCCGACTAGACGACTTCAAAATTGAACACACTTCCACGGGAAGTCTGTGTTAGCCTTAAGTTTGTACATTTCTTTTTTGGGAGGGGGTGGTCAAGTGCATCGAGCTCTGTTTAAGACGGCCTTCTTTCTGCCCTGCCTTTTTCAAGAGCCAGTTAAAGTTGGTAAAAAGTTGGCTGTCTAAAGTCAATACATTACCCTCTTTTGACGTCAATTCAATGGCTTTTTTGAAGCAAAAATAGCAGCTGCTAACTTTCTGTCCACTTTTTACCTAATCTAGCAATTGGGGTAGGATGCTGGCAGTCTAAACTAGCGCTGAGTGGTCTAGTGCATTGACATGGTTTCTGAAACCTAATGTAGACGGACTTTTTTGTCAGTAAAACATCGTTATTGGTCATCGCTGGTTTAATTCTATTTGCTCTAGTTTAGACGGGCTGACTTTCTGCCATGTCTATCCTGATTTTTAGGGTAGGCAAAAGTGAGTAGAAGGGTTGATAGTTAAAATATGTGCTTGAAAAAAATAGAAGAAGCCATTTAATTGACGTTAAAAGAGGGTAATGTATTGACTTTAGACAGCCAACTTTCTTTCTGCCAACTTTAATTGGCAATTATAATAGACATGGTAAAAAAACCTTATAAGGGGTTTAATTCTGACAGCCTCGAGAATGAGCTTTAGCAATGCCGGACAAAAGGTTGTAGACAAATGAAATTTCAGTGAAAAATGATGAGAAATAGAGCAAAATGACTCTTCTATGTGTCTGAAAGGGGATGGAAGTTAAGAAAAACACTTTTGAAGTCGTTGCATTGCTTTTGAATTGTTTTTGAGGGAACCACAAGCAAAAAATCAACGTTTTGATACTGGTGTAAGCCAGTTAATCAAGCCCTTGTGGTTTGCCCTTGCGGTTAGACTGCAGTGGGTGACTTTCAAAGACTTTGTGACTTTGAACAGCTTTGAATGGGTTTGGAAAGCACCCAAAGCCTCTTGGGAACTTGTTTTTGATCGATATTGAAGTATTTTGCAAATATTGCAGAAGTCTACCAACCTTTTGTCCAGCATTGAGGCTTCTTTGGAATTAAAACCAAATCTCCACATTTTCAGAAATCAAAGGAAGTGACGATGATAATGATGAAGAGGAAGAAGAAGAAGAGTTTGGAGGATTTGAAGAATATGGAGGTGCAGCACCTAATGTTTCTCTTGGTGAGTCATACATACATTCGATTTGAAGTCGGTACTTTTAAGTGAAAGAGCTCCATTTTATCAAATTTTACCGTCTAAGAAAGAGTTAAAAGAGTCCAAATGACACTTTTTACTGTTTTAGTGGTATTATAACAATTTTAAGGCTTGATAATCGATTCATCACTGTTAAAAAAGCGAGGAAATACTTTCATATCACTGATATATTTGTTTCATTCATTCAAAAAAATTTATTATTTCCAGAGCTAAACCGTACCATCACCTTGACCGGTGAAATTGAATTCAAAAAAGAACTCGGGGTTTTACCAAATGGATCTTGTATCAAACTCCGATTGGAAGATATTTCAATCGCTGATGGTAGTTCATTCCTTGTCGGAGAAAGAAAATTCGATCTCTCTGGTGTCGAAATCAAAACTACTTACCAATACAAATTTACCGTACCTAAACCGATCGAAGAAGATTTACACGAGTTTTTTGCCATCTCAGCTGTTTTGAACAAAGGATGGTGTTCTGAGGGTATGGGTTTCGAAGAAGGTGATTTGTACACAGATACAAATTTTATGGTTTCGCTGACCAATGAAACTGACCGCTATGATGACAACGAAATGTTTTTGAAAGGTGAGAATGGAAATAAAAATTTTTTTAATGTTTCTTGAAAAATTAAATTTAGCCAAAAAGTTTGTATCGAAATTTTGAAATTTATATGAAATAGGTACATACCATTATTCTAGGTTTTGTTCAGTGGCAAAAGTGCTCGATTATATTTTCGACCTGCTTACGTTGTTGAGAATAAGTTTTTGGTACTTAAAGTTTCATACCCCCCGTATGAACGACAATAATAAAATGGGTAAATAGAGTAAAATGAGGAATTGAAGGAAACCTCCTTTATGAAACCCAGCTTTCGAACAAGATTACTCCTGATATTATTGTCATAATTTTCCCTTTTCCATTTGCAGAAACACGTTAAAGACACTACTGAAGGAGGTAAGTGATATTTTCCCGAAATGGACATCAGGAGAATATCTTACTGCAATAATACATCCCCTTCTCACAGACCCACTGGGACCCCGTCCCACTGGAAAATTGGGCCAAAATATCGTCTCCGGTGAAAAATTATCCTCCAACTTTTGTCCCCACTGAAAATGATAAAAAAACAACAACAATCCAGAATGCAAAAAGCTATTTGTCCATCCCCATTGAATTTTCTGACTTGAAAACGAAAGAATCGAAATCCCCAGGCATAAAAAATAAGGGAATATCAATCCCCATCTCGTTTAGTCCATTATTTTTACCCCGCTGGCTGAAAAATCCTACCGGGTCTGTGGAGAAGGAGGTTTATTATCAATAGCTAGCTCCAAATAGCCTAGGACAACTTTACAGTATATTCTTTCTAATTAGAATCTTTCTTTAATTCAAATTAAAATATTGGCAGCTTAAAATACTTTCTATAATTCGCATAAAAGTCTTGGTCCCTTGAGGATAGAATTAGAGATAAGCAACTCGTAGTTCTTCCAAGGTCATATTTTTTGATCCAACGTTTTCCTGTCTTATGGTTGTGACCACGGTTGGAAATACAGAAACCCAAAGGCTCTTCTTTCGAGAGCTATATTCACCCGAGGGTATTTCGTTCCCTGGATATCTCAACTTGTTTTTTTTTATCAACAGAAGGAGAAGTTGGTCCTGAAGTCCCTGGAGATTTGAAGAAGGTAATTTCATTGATGAATCATTCATTGCAATTTTCATAAACCCAGAGAATTACAAAACATTAATAATTACATACAATCCCTTTATCACAACCCACTGGGTCCCCAGCCCACTAGAAAATTTGGCACAATTTTCGTCCCTGGTGGGTAGATATCCTAGAATTTCAGCCCCACTGGTAAATTAGATTTTGATTTCATCCCGGGGGGGGGGGTACTCCTTGCCCACCGACGGGGGCTCTGCTGAGGTGAAAAAAGCTAGTGGGACTCGAAGTGAAAAAGTATAAACTGAAATCCTGTTCTCAAAATTTTTCTTTTCAAATGTTTCCAAAAAAGATTACAGGGACTATTTTTCATTTGGGTTTACGACCTATGGACTGGAGGTTAAAAAAGGTAATGACAGCGGCATCCCGTAACCATTTCCCTATACCCCCCCAAGGGATCCGCGTGAAATGGTCCTGTATACGGCCAAAATTTGCAAAGGATATACTGCGCATACATTGGGTTATGCGGGGGTTATCCATGAAACGCATACATAATATACACATTCGCGCATACAGATATCTGGGACAGGTATGGGAAAGTATATATCAACATATAGAAATGTTGTGTATACAGTCGATACATATGATATGTCAACGGCGGCATATACCTGGATATATTATGACATATAAGGGAGGATATATATTGGATATTTATTAGAGACGCCATGTGCAGTTTTTGTATACATACAATATTTAGAATTTGGATAGCGTATACAGTTGAGATATAAAACGAATAGTAAAATAAGAGCTAACATTACGTAATACCGAATTTATTTTGAATGACGTAATTTTGTACTGGGCATGAAGGGAATAGATGTGACTAGATTTATACGAGGAAAGTCCTAGGATAAATCTGAGTCGGGAAGCAAAAAGGGAATAGCTCAAAATTTAGAACAGTGGTCAAGTTATATACATATAACTGGTCAGTAAAGCCAGTATGATTATACTGGTGAATGTTACACAAATTGAAGAAATTAAATAAAGAACCAATTATATTGACGTTTTCCTTTAACATCTTTGACGATTTTTTTATCTTTTAAAGCAATCATGCTATTGGAGTACAAGAAATAAAAATCTGCAAAATATGTAATACTAAACTAAATATTTACAATAAAATACAGTAGTTAGCTAAATTTAACTGATGGTGTAAATCAGTTATGAAACAAATGTATTTTTAAAGATTATGAAAATTTGCTAACATGCAAGCATCCTATTAATTTGGAATCTCAAGATTCTAGAATCGAATATAGAAAAAATAATGTCAAAGCTTTATTTAGAAAATGAAACGATAGATCAAGGTATGTATTGTTCATAATATAAAAACGAAGGATAAAGCCATATAATTCAGTTTATACCGTCAATAAAAACAGAATGCAGTAATGGGCCTTAAAAATCCTATTCATCGCTATCAGATTCACTCGTTTCAAAATCTGATTCACTCATTCTGGATCCATCAGCCTCCGCTTCAAATTCAGCTACATGTTCTTCCGCATAAGCTTCACCTTCCAACTCTCCATTAGTGTTAGCGTTGACTTCATTTTCTATTACTTCTTCGGCGTATCTGTGCTCAGGGCTCAGGACCTCGTTGGAGATTTTAGTGAGGTCTGGTTGTCTGGTTGACAGTTCGCCGTAGTTTCGTTGTCGTTGCATTGCTTTGTCAATTCGTTCAACAAGATCATTGAGTCTTCCTGCTCTCCATTCCGGACGCCGCGAAACGTATCTTCTGTACTTCCCAGCACCAGCATCTTCACCATCCGTCTCCTGGTCTGACATTAATGCTGGACTCGCTTTCGACCAAAGCTGTTTATCATCCAGAGAGCCCGCACTGTTAACGACTTTACTTCGGGCTTTGAAAAGCTAAAAGAAATTAGAAAATATCAAAGTAAAGTGAAGACATATCAGGATCATCTAATGCATATCAATGAAAATCTGCAAATTTACTTCTTTTTGCCCTTTTTATATACATTTTCCGTAAGAACAACCCCTAAAAATGTCCCTGGAATTATACAAGATATTAAGGCGGCATTAAAAAGGGTACATGAAAGCCTAAAGGAGTGTTCGAAAACAATTAAGGTAAGTTGTATTGTCAGTCATACGATATAACTGGAATAGCATGACCTTATCTGGATTGGGATTAATAGACCTCTGTTCATTCTGGTGTTTATCAAACTGGAAAGCCATACTAAGACTATACTTGTACTCACATTGTGTCTTCTAGTCGTTCTCTTCCGTGTAATGGGTGCTGAAGGAGGTTCGCGATCATTTCGTTTCTCTGAGTTTGGAAATAAGTTTTAACTGCCTCTGAAAACATAAATTTGAGAAATAATTAAAGAAAACTACTCTATAATTTTCACCAAGAACAGATGCCAAGACAAAAAACCAACCGTATCACGAGCAGAGGTTTTGTTAAGAGTGCAGTATCTATTTAAAAAAATCGATTTAGTGAAACAAGAATTAGTTCCTTATTGAGATAACCGGTGACAACTTTTACACTCAAACTTTTTATACTCACCGAGAATTACATCATCTTCAACACCGAGCTCCATATCCTTAACTTTGTTGATGACTTTGGTCGTCACTTCCACGTTTCGCTGTGAACTGAATTTACTACCAGTTGACCATTGGTTATCAATCCCGAGGCCATCATACGCGACATGGACATGATACTATTGATAAATTTAACACTTTATAAGCATTTGTAGGAATAATACGTCAGAGCCTAAATAATTCTAGGGATAACCCCGATAAGCTTTCGAATTCTACCTGTGCACAGAGCAATACAAAGGGACAAAGGTAAGGAATTTATCAAGGAAAAGAACGTAAAAGCATAATGAAAATACGAATTTAGCAACACTCAAAGGTGTTCTACGTAGATGATATGCGGAAAATCTGAAGTAGAGAAAAACAGCCGGAACGATAACAACTCTAGATATCTAAATTTCCTTTCAAACTCAAATCCAACCCCTTACCGAGACGTTTCCCGGAACTTCTGGACGGCGTCTCCTTCGTCTTTGGTTGGACATTTCGAAAAGACGTTGCAGTTCCAAAACGTTCTTCTGTAACTCAGTGATATCGGATTTTAGGGATGCCCACCTCAGCCTTGTTTTTCTGACGAACGCTCATGATACTCTTGTTAAAATTATCCTTGAGCCGGTCAAAATCTCTGAAATTATAACATTAAGATGAGATAGTTTGTATTCTAGCTTGCCTAACACAGCAAACCTCATTCAAGAGGAGTGCAAGTAAACAATGTATATATTGAAAGAATCGAGCCTCGAGTGCGTCAAGTCGTAATCGGTCGTAACACCCCCGGAACCCCCAGAAAGTTTTTGACGAAACTCCCCCCCCCTTCCCTAGGGGTCCTCTTTACACACTTTTTCGAGGCCTCAAATCCAAAATAGCCACTTTTTTAATCAGATATGTAAAAAACTTTGGTACTAGTGCAAATTTAAAAGAAAGCCATACAAATCTTTGAATAAATTATGAGATTTAAAGATGAAACTTATAGTTTCAAGATCCTTGACACTCTTAACAAAAATGTCTATATTAAGTTGTTTGTGAATTTGTTTTATCAAGAGTAATTAGCAATTTAATTACATAAATGACGTTACGAATCTTAAAGAGACGTTCAAATGTTATATTACCCTCTTTTACAAGCTTAGTTTTAATGGGTAATCAACCTTTTTGTTTAGATTTTGTTTTTAATTGTTTGCAAAAAGTTTAAGTATCTATCTCAATTGATGTATCAAAAGTTATTACAAAAAAATTGGGATGAAAATATTTTAAACTTCAAGGAAAGTTCAAAAGAAAATAATAAGAAATCCACCTATAAAATTGAAACCCCTTAGGCCAACCCCTCCCCTAGAAAATGAGATTTTTGAACCCCCACTACAAGAACTTTTGGAAATTTTGAAAACGCCCACCCTAAATTTAGGGGGAGATGAAACACTTTTTATAAGCAATGTAGTTCCTAAGGGCTCGAGGCCTCAAAATTGCCTTAGCAACCCAAAATAGCAACTTTGTTTTCAATATCAATGAAATCTTAACAGAAAATCCGTTTCGAAGGAAACTCGCTTTCCCACCTACCAGCAAAATTATCAACAAGAAAGAGTATGAAGTATTATAGTCACGAGCCAACAATGACAGAATATAACTAGTGTTTTTCATTAATCTTGGTCATTTTAAAATCTAATCTAAAATGTGTGTGTTCTGTTGAAAGTTCTTATTAATTTATAGTTTACTTTCGTCATATTATAATAGTTGACTGGAGAAAATTAGGCTGTTTGACCAAAATTTCCAAACCCCCCTTTTTCATTTGATCCCCCCCTAAATTAGTTGGCAATTCGGTAACAAAGGCCCTCCAGAAAGTTCATCAAAAAAATAGCAACTTTTTTAATCAGATATGAAAAATAACTTTGGTACTAGAAATGTTTGAAAAAGTCTCATTAAATATTGAAAATTGTTGAAAATTAGAAAATGTGCTTTTCACCATATTCAAGCTTGAAAAGTTTTAAGCAAACTTTCTTTGTGCATGGATTTTGAAAAATCTTTAGCAACCCCAGGCCTGATCCGAAAATTGAAGTTGCTTATAAAAAATGTGTGCTGAAGATACAAAATGATTGGATATAGCGACCGGATCTTCTCAAATTTAACTTGGTATCAAAATTTCAGAAGATAAGGATTCACGTATGGTGGAATTGACTTTGAGGTAAAAGTCTTAGTAGGATTATGTCAAAATCAGAAAATTCTGAGTGGAGTTTCTTATGTACTACAAACTTTAATGTGGAAAGATTTCAGAGGATTTAATCGATTCAAAACAGTGGGTTTAGGCAGGTTCAAGGTCATTCTTATAATTTTTTGCAAACAAAAGTAACACACAATTGCTAACATTAAAACACTAATACCTAAATATAGCATTTAATTATATACAATACTCACAATACTCTAGGCATACCGAGGCTGAAATTTAGGTAAAAAGCACATGTTAACCATACTACCCAAGCTGAAATGCAAAAATTTTGCTTGAATTTTTTCTTCCAGGAAATTTTTCATTTCAAAATCGAAATGATCATTATTTCACTAATAACAAAAACTTTAGGCTATTTCTTTATTCTGGGTCGAACAATGTAAATATTAAAACTCGAAATTTTCAAATCTAAAGAAAATAAACAGGTCCAAGTCTAAACAACAGATAAGCATAAATTTAGGCTGAGAATTTTAAATTTTGTCAAGCATATCGATTTTCCTGTATGCTTATAAAGAAGAATGTACTTTAATGGGGATTAAATTTCGTAGTGTTCGCAGATTTGGATGTCATCAGGCGAGATTAATGCAAGATTAATAAAGTCCAAATGGAAATCTGAAAAGGCCGGCCTTATCCACAGTATATTTTTGAAAAAAAAAATTCAAAAGATTGTCAAAAAGCTACTTTTAATGTTTATTGACATCAAAGGTATTTCAAGAACCAACACGTAATGTTTGAAAGTAAAAAGTAAAAATATTATCTTCTGATGGTGCCCACAAACTTTAATCACATTAAAGTACTTTTTGTTTGACGTAAAAAAGGTAAAATCCTTATAAAAATCTAATAAAATCTAGTACTTTAACAAACTGACATTGCAATCCATCAGATCGTACCGATTTAAGGGTTCTTCAACTGTCATTCGTTTCGCCAGTTTAGTAATGTCCTCAATGTTCTGAAATTTCCCAATGCTGGCGAAATTGAAGCCAAGTGAGTATATGTCTGTGTAGACAGTCTGGGGAGAATTTGGCACGTTCCTTAATTCGGTGGCCAAGTGAATGTGGTACGTGTTGAATTTAAGCTGCTCTTTAGATCCAGCCTTGATATTATAGTGAAATGGTGAATTCACAAGGGTACATTTTCCGAAATCAATTATACACGGTTGTTTGTTACTTCGAATCAAAATGTTCTCACTGTGGAGATCATTGTGGAGTAGCCCTTTATCGTACATAAAGGATAAAGCATCAACTAACTTTCTACATATGTCGAACCAAATCTTCTTTTTATACTGCCCAGACTTCAATATCGATCTTAACGTGGTTGAACTGGTGAGGCGGTTTGCATTTGAGGAGATGTACTCCATCAAAAGAGCTCCGGATTTTGTTAATCCGAACAAGTAAGGGAAACCTGGGTGTCCAGATAGACTATTCAAAGCTAACGCCTCTGCTCTCAACTCCTTCATTGATCCGGAAATAGTTTTTCGGGCGCATTTGACTCCCATAAATGTAATTTCATAGGCCGATACCTGGCCAAACGCACCACCCATTGTCTTATAGCCTAGATTTTTAAGTGATCCATCGTCAAACTCAGGAATGTTCGATTCCAGCTCAGTCAAAAGGTTGTCCATACAAGTTTTTCTTCATCCTAGTTCTACTCTGCCTTGTCATTTCAGTCACTGTTTTTACTGTCCCTGGCCTCTTGGTGACAATGGTATGGTTTTTCTTCACCTCATATGTTTTCAATTGCTTTTTTGCTGTCACCAATTGACTGCGGACGGTTTTTTCCTCTTTGGCCTTCTTAATTCTTTGTTTTACTCTCATATCCTGCTTTCTCTCTAGCGCTTTTGCGTCACTTCTGAATGATTTTCTATAAACAATAAACAATGAAAGAACTTTCATTACGGTACTCTTCACAATAAGTAGGATTATCAAACTTTTTAAAAATTTGTAAACAATCAATGAATTTCTCTGACAAAATTGGAGAACTAAAAACTAAACTAAACTTTAACTGTTGTTTTATGTACATTATAATTTAAAGAATTTTTGAGTACTTAATTGGCAATATTTACTTAGATTGCTAATTTTGATACTTTTCATTATAAGATAGCACGTCTTGAAGGAAGAAAAAGGCTATTTAAACAATAATTGTTTTCTTCCCCTGGATGATCTGCAGATTCTTTTTCAATCTCATTAATTTGGCCCAGCCCTGGCTCTTGAACAAGGTCTTCCCCGTCATAGTGAGAACACCTCTTTAAAAAGGGGGGGGGGTTGACTTTTGGGACTAATTTTCTGAAAAAGAGGGGGTTGAGGCGATTTGAAATTCAAGGGGTTGGTTGAACTCTCTTCTTCATTCTAAGATTTCTAAGAAGGACTTAAAAATTTTGAAAATCTGATTTGATAATGTTAAAAGGGAATTCTACAGTTGGCTTTCAGAATATCAAAACAGAATTGAAAAATCTCTTTCACATTAAGAGCTAGTCTTTTCAAAAAATGTCATATTTTTTTCTATTTTTCATAAATTGCTTATAAAAAATTGCTGACGTCATCAAATTTTGGGTGCCAAAGCAAACTTTGTGTATGGATATGTACAATCCTGCCAATTTTCATGACTTTTCTACCATTTTTTCAAGTTTTTATGTGAACTATGTACCGCAAAAAAAAAAACCGCTAAATAGGGTTAAAGAGCGGTATAAGCAAAATTTTAAGTGAAACACACAGTTTCTAGAGGGATCAAGAAGGAAGGAAGTCTTGCGTAGGAAGGGGTCTTACTAAAATGGAAAAACTGGAGACCCCTTACTAAATTAGCTGACTTGAAGCATTTTACCAACAAGCTAAACTCTTACTGTTGTTTTAAAAATTTAGCACCAATTGAGTTTGTATAATATGATTTCAGATAGAAAGAGGGAAAAAATTCGTTAAAAACGTTCGACAGAATTTGCCCTCAAGGGATAAGCATTGTGTGCAAGGGGTGTCCAGGTCCCACCAAAAAAATGAGGTCCCAGCACTATCTAAAACCCCCACCTGATAACTTGAATCTTTGGTCCCACCTAAAACTCGAATTTTTCCCTGTTCCCAAAGGCAATTGTGTGTACCCCTTTTAACTATGAAAGTGATTCCGCTAAGATTCAAAGATTAAGATATGCTTCAAATTATGATTTTATAAAGAAGAGAGCATTAAATAGCAAATTGGTTTAAGTAAGAAGGCGAAAATTTTTAAAATGGTATGTATACTTGTGCTTGAAAATTAGGCCTCTGTAACGAAGTTGGCAAGTCCCACCAATCAAATTTTAGTCCCAGCTCATCCTATTAACCCCCCCTGAGATCCAAAAAATCCGAAGTCCCACCTAAAGATTTGGAACCGAAATCAACAAAGCCCCCCTTTAATTTAGGGGGGGGGGGGTGCACACTATGATAACCCATCAAATGTGAACATTCCATTTAACACAAGACTCTTCTTATTAACAGGAAAATTATCATTCGTTAATCCCCTTTGAAATCTATCAAAAGTAAAACGCAATTGAAAATTTACCGCCATCTAATTTGAAATGTACTTTAATAACAGACTGTCCCAATTGAAATTTGCTGGTATTTGTGGGAGCCTCCCCTTATCTAACAATACCTGTGACTTTGATGTTTTTAATCCCAAATTGTCAACCTCGCCTGCATCTCAAAATTTTCTAGAATAGATAGATCTAGAATAGATTTCAAAATTATTCTTCACATCTTAAGAGGTATCTTCAATAAACATGGCTTTCATAGTTGTATTCAAATACTTTATATGCTTTACTTCACATATGACAAAAAAAACAAACAGTTTAATTTTTGGAATAGACATTGAATACAAATTATAAAAATTGGGACATACTACTAATTATACTTTAGCATTTTGAATGCCTTAGTATAGGAAAAGTGATTGCCACATTTGACTACACTGATGCCGGTTAGTAGAGTGCCCAAAATTCATATTGTTGAAAAAGATGTAAAGAATGTCCTTTCTTCTTCATACAATGACATACTACTGATTATACTTTAGCATTTTGAATGCCTTAGTATAGGAAAAGTGATTGCCACATTTGACTACACTGATGCCGGTTAGTAGATTATCATTGAACAAAAAATCAGGGGATTTTTAAGACAGTATTTGATTACAACTGAAAGTCATCATATCAGAGCTTTTTTTTCTCGATATTGAAATTAATCTATCCCAAAATAAATTGTACAGTAGAGAGCTGAGTTTTTTTCATTTATATGCCTGGTTTAAAAAAGTCTAAAAACACTTTTTTTGGAGAATAAAAATAAATTTGAAAATTTGAAAATAAAAAGGGAAGTACCTCTGGGATACATCGCTGCCATTGGCCCTACTGTCATCTAACATACTGATTCCACTTATTCTTGAATTGTCCAAACTTTTGTTATTGTTTGATTGCCTGTTGAAATGAAAAGTAACAATAATTTTCAAGGATTTGAAAGAAATATATAGAATTACATTCCTAATACAATACAAATGCAATGATACAAAATGTGAGACTCTGTTATTGTTAATGACTGAATGAACCTGTCTGTTCACAATAACTGTGCACTCATTTTCGCTTTAATGTGGAAACGTATAGACTAATTCCCTTGGGAGAGGTTTCCATGCGGTAAAAAAAAAGAGTGCACACTTATCGTTAACTGAATTTAATTCATTTTTCAGGATAGGTACCGTGAGTGGTCCTAAATCCGACAACCCTGCGTAATTCCGACATCCCAAATAACTGTTATGAAAAAAATTCTATGTTTACAAATATTCCTTCTCCATGTTGAACGATAAACTATTACAAGATGGCTATAATGTCAAGATTTCAATTAATGTGATAAAAAAGTGTGAGTTGTAAAAATAATTATACCTCCATTATTCTGAATCTGTTCATAGCTTCAGCCAGGTTTCTAGCTCCCCCCAACAAAGTAAGGTCCCCCCAACAATTTAGCTCCCCCCAAAAAATTGCCTTGTGCTAGGTCCCCTANTTCTCTGATTCGACGTTCTATTATTCCATAATATTGAAAGTCACCGTCAACAAGAAGCCCTCATAAACGACGCTCTACTATTTCATACACTCCCTTATTCGATGAAAATCCTTTTCCCCTTGAAAATCGAATAAAAGAGCGTCAACTGTAATTTCAATTTTAAAGAGCGCCCTCTGATATGCCTCTAAAAGGCGCCGTACCCAAGATTTTGAAAATTTAAAACGTGCTCCGGCGCTTATTTGAAGAGAAACAATCTGTTAATTATATTGAACATATTGGGAGCTTTTTCAGTTTTTGCCCATGCCATCCTTTAAATCGGCTAATATTTTTCCACAATGTAAAATAAAATTCCAAAAATTTCGATATTGTCCAAATATCACTGTTCTGGATCTAAGTTAATGACAGTCTAATTAAATTCACTTTCTGCTCATTTATTAGCCAATCACTTGCGAGAATGGCATCGAGAATTGGTTACCAAACCTCCAACGTTGCATCAGTCAAACCATACAAAATGAACTGACTCGTATCAGTGGCCTCAAAGAAATTCGCCCTGAAAACGATGAAACGCCCCCTGTGACGCCCATAAAGAAAAGTTCGCCAGACACAAGTGTTATCTTTACTTACTTACTCAAAACTCTGTTACCTTTACCCGCCACCTGGTCAATCGACGCAAACACTGATGCTGTCATGCTCAGTATTAAACTGATGACGTCAGCACTTTTATCTAAATATTTAGAAGCGTACGCCAACGGTAAAAGCGACGCTTTGGATATCATAATGAGCGGCTTCAACCAAAGCATTATCGCGCTTAGTGAGTTTTTATTCGCTCAAGGAAAAATCAAAATCCGAAAAAAGAATTTAGCGAGGAATCAATCTCATAGATTGAGTATTGATGAAGCTGGTCGGTTGAATATTTCAGCCTCTCTGGAGCAAACACCGACACCATACCACTTTCAAATCAAAGACAAGAGAATAGACGATGGAAAAGATTATCAACTTGAAAACTATCAAACTAAACTGATCAAAAATTTTATCCAATATTTCTCAAATCAAGTTCGATTCGTTGAAAACCTTAAAGAAACAATCGAGCTTGGTTATAACCTGAAGAAACGTTACCCTTTTGATTGGTATATTCATCCGCGTTACGTGCTTGCGGAGAGCAGAAATATGGCTTCAGTGCAGGTAGAGATTGGTCAACATTCGATACCATACGTTTATCAATACCAAGGTGTTGGTAAATTTGTTTCTGTTCCTCTCGAACACGAGACAGGCTTACACCGTTTAGCATGCACCGTAATGGACAATGATTTTGGTCACGTGCTTCCGACACAGGTATGTGATTTGATCTTTAAAAAGGCCTAGCATTACTTATACTTTTGTCGAAATGTCTTACATTGCAAGTTTCGGACTTCCTGGTGTAAGTAAATAAACAAGTTGAGGGGGGGGGTTGGAAAAAATCTTTTAATTACATTAAACAGAGGGGGCTCAGAAATTCGTAAACCTGGGGATCCAAATAAGGTCCGACATGTATTCCCAAAAATGACCGGGTGCACGAGGGTAAGACAGCTCTTGAAAGGGCAGAAGCGAGCTCAAAAACCTGGATTCTTGCGTAAATGCTAATGGCCGATATGAGAGAAGGAGCTCTAAATTAATGACGAAAAATCTTTTTCTTTTATCACCGTACAACTTAAACATCAGCTAGACACTCCGTTATTAATCTAAAACTTTAAACTATCAAACGCATTCCGTTACTTTTTAGGATACAAGCTGCACAAACATTGCTTCAAGTCTCGGTGGATTGACGGGACGTCATTTGTTGGTGTACCCATTATGTCGACAAACACCGGTCCATTATTTGACCGATCTCTTGAAAGGAGCTTGTATGACTGGTGAGTCTTTTTGGAACTACCTCAGGGTACCCCGTTGGAGGTCCTTTAAATTAACCCATGTCCGTTCGTTCGTTCGTTCGTTCGTTCGTTCGTTCGTTCGTTCGTTCGTTCGTTCGTTCGTTCGTTCGTTCGTTCGTTCGTTCGTTCGTTCGTTCGTTCGTTCGTTCGTTCGTTCGTTCGTTCGTTCGTTCGTTCGTTCGTTCGTTCGTTCGTTCGTTCGTTCGTTCGTTCGTTCGTTCGTTCGTTCGTTCGTTCGTTCGTTCGTTCGTTCGTTCGTTCGTTCGTTCGTTCGTTCGTTCGTCTGTTGCCAGCTTTTCTCGGGATTGGCTCATTAGTTTTTTCTGATTTTTTGCACAATGATGCAAAATGGCAATGCCAAAAATGTGACGGAGCCCGATTTTCGGGAAAACAATTTTTCCGGCCGAAAATGCCGGAAATAGGCCGGAAAAACTGGTTTTTTGGCACTTTCTCGAGATTTTATCATTAGTTTTTTCTGATTTTTTACTCAAAGATGCGTATTAACAATGCCCAAATCATGGCCGAGTCCGATTTTTGAGAAAAAATTTTTTCCGGCCGAAAATGCCGGAAATATGCCGGAAATCGCCGTTTTTCTGGATTTTCATTGGACTTTTTCCTTATAATTGGTTGTTTTTTCATTCAAAATTATTATCAATAGCAATGCCCACCATCAAGCATGTTTCAATTTTCAATAAAATTGATTTTTGAAGCCGAAACTATTCAAAAATCGTCGGAACAACCTATTTTCGCCGGAAAGACAGTATTTCTTGAATTTCTCGAGCTGTACTTTACATTTTTTTTTATGAAATTTTGCATATTTTGAAGTGTTTTCAATGAAACGAGGGGTTATTAATCCAAAATCACCCGAGAATACCATGTTATTCCGCGTTAATTATATGGTCAAAAAAAGAATTGAAGAACACTCAATCGCTATTCTTTTCGAAACTTATAAAAACATTCGAAACTATAAAAAAACATTCGACTGACACTCTATTTTGATTGGCTTAAAAATTTCGTACGATATTTTGTTAACCAATCAAAATATCGTACGATACTTTTCTTTCAACCAATAGAAATTTTTCTTTACACCAGGGCGATTACAAAAAAGCGGGGCTATTACGGATTTATCGCCCCGCCAGGGGGGGGTTCAAGCAGTTAATCCAAAACACTATGCCTGTTTTGACCGTGGTGGTCCATTTTCAAATTTTGAAAAATATAGTTAATCCAAGAGTGGATTAACTGCCAAAGGGGTGGTCTCTGAGAGAATTCTGGGAAAAAAAAGTGGACTAACTGCATTTTCTGTCATTCTGTAAAATTCTTTTATTTTGATTCATAATCGTTTTTGCCTCTTCTTCTGTCTTTAAAACGTCAAACTGCATCAAAGTCTTGCTTTAACTTTCTCCTGCTTTGTTTACAAATTCCGTTTTCACTAATTTTCAAGCTGTTATAAAATCGGGTGATTCGCCCCTTTTTCTGTAATGAATGACAAGAGAACTAAAAATGTCAATTTGAAAAAAATTATAGGGTGGGCTAGGCACCTAACCCCAAGCAAGTTCTACATCGTTGGGAACACTTAAAGATTGGGTTTGCAGCCTAGTTAAAACCACAAAATCTAACTAGATCTAACTGACTTTGAATGTTGATTTTAAAAATGAGATATTTGAATCTTTTGAGGTATGCAATAACGTTTGCTATATTTTGTTTTACTTACTGTCTTTTATCATTTTGCTGTTTTGATCTATTTTCTTACCTGTTCATACTAGACTTTGATATTTTTTCTTTAGATTTTATATTTTCATAGCATGTCTTTTAAAAGAAATGCATTGAAAATTACTTAGAAAGTCGACCAACATCAATTTAAATAACTTAATGCATGCCAAAATGCCCCGTTGGACTGTTTTAGGAGGTGGTATACAAAGATTGTGACTGAAAAACAGTAAATCCAGTGTGGATTAAGTGTCAGAATGGGTGGGTGGTCCTAAATATCATCCAAAATCAGTTACTACGGATGATGTTCTGGATTAACTGCTTGACCCCCCCCCCTGGCCCCGCTCGTCTTTTACAAATCTAAGCAAATGTAATCAACCATATAATTAAGAGATGAATATTATTTTAAAATTAACAAGGCTTATATTTATATAATTCACATCGAAACTTTATTATTAAATAAAGTCAGATAAACGACTGGCTTTGAAAACCTTCTCAAACTTTGCAGTTAAGATAACAGCAAACGATATGATTATTGGTGGACGCCAGGGCAATTCCAACCTTGATTCGTCAATGAACAATTAACCTTATAAATACAGGTTTTGGATGGGTTGACTTTACACTTCATTTCATAATGATCACTGGATTTACCATAACATTGCGTCATAACAGAGCTCATAGTCGCGACGCCATTTTTGCAATAAGCATATTCGTTAACGTTAAGACGTTTGCTCCGTCTGAGTTTGAAATGAGCTGAAATAAATAAGTTTTACAGACGATCTAACATAGTTTTCTCAAACTAAAAAAAATAAACTAAAAACTAGATATATCTCTACTAAATAATTTTCCGAATCGTGGGCATAAAATGTGCTACTCTTATAATTTGTCGGGAAGATCTCCCTAACTCTACCTAAATGGTGTCCAACTCTCTTATAGAACCCATATGACTCTATTTTGAGGCGTCTAGGCATGTGCGCAAAAAAATCATTCGAGTATTTGCAAAAAAAATAAAAGGCAAAATCTGGTCTTGTACCAGGGGGGGGTACAGAGGCAGGGTACTAACCCATAGGGTACTACAGTAACTTGATTTTTCACTCAATTTCTTTTTAGTACCACCCACCCATATTTAGTACCGGGAACTACTTCATTTTTGCTGTAAAAAATAGAGACACCACCCCCTAAAATCTTATATTTTACAGATTAGACCAAAAGAGAGGGTACGATTAAGTCAGAGGCTTTTTTCCTTTGATTTTAATAACACGCTCTTGACCATTTCAAAAGTTTTGTCTTCACAAAAATCAAAAAATTTCTCAAAAGAGTAAAAAAAAGTTTCTCAATTAAAAAAGATTTCAAATCAAAAAAATAATATTTGAAAAAAGTCAAAATATTACAAAAGACTACTTTTTTTTATTGAAAAAGGAGCAAAACTCTGTGAAAAAGTACCCAAATAGTACCCTGTACTTGCTAGAAGAGTAAAAAATACACACCCCCACCCCTAAAGTAGTACCGGGTACTAACTTTTTTGAAATGCAAAAATAGACACCACCACCCGGCTATGGGTTAGTACCCCCTGCCTTTGTACCCCCCCCCCCTGCTTGTACCCCTGCTTGTACAAACGTTAAAGCTAATACCTATTCTGTGGGTAAATGTTTTCTTACCGATGAATTTCTTTTTAAGAACTTCCTTCATGGCCTCTGTGTCAATAACCGTATCCAAAATGTTGAAATCTCCACAAAAATTCAAAATGGCGGACGATAGATACAAGCGATTTGATTGGCGGATGGGTATCAAATCTTCTATCTCAACAGTGTATCTTTTGGAATTGAAAACTCCTTTAGCCTGTAGTGGAAAATTGAATAGACAGTTAGTATATCCTCCATTGCAATGTCAAGTTTCAAAGTACTTTGTTTAAAGACTCCTTCTGTCCTATAAGAGAATTCTGATAAGGCAAACAGTCGATATTTTTACAGGAAGAAGAGTCAAGTGATTCAATCTTTTAATGTTCCATTACTACCACATGTTATGTGTAGTGTTTGTGCTTTGGCACGTTTTGCTATAAAGTGTTACCTCTTCCATTCCCAATTCAATTTGTCCAATTGATGGTTCGGCATCCGTCATTTCTGAAACGTAACACGTCTTTGTTGCAAGCACTTTCATCACTGCTAATCTCTGTATTGGAATGCAAACGAATAAATGAAATCAGAATCGGATTTGCATTTATCAAATCTCTCTCCTACGAGTTGACGTGGTTTTTGAGTTACTTTAATATGCGAGAGCTTTTTCGCTCTTAACAACTAAATTTCTGATCTGCAATTTGTTAAATTATAAATCAAGCTGTAAAAAAAAGCCATAGCTTGACTGCAATCTTTTATTTTTTGATATCATAAGGTAGACCCAGAAATGTTAATACAGTCAACTTTCTCTAATTCGAACTAAAATATTGGTCCTGTCAGCTGGAAAGTAGTTTAAATTACTCTTTGTAATTCGAATCGTTCTCTAATTCGAATGTAAATTTTTCATCTCGAAGATCGAATTAGAGAGTAAACTGTATGCGCTTAAATTTTGATGCGTTTTTCGCTAAAAGAATATGTAAACAACCGAACTTGAACTCTTTTTAATCTATCATCAAACCTTGTTGAAATCTTTTAAGTAATGTGCAGCGCTCAATGCAGCATGTTGTGGAACACGGTATATCACAATCCCTTTCTCTTTTTCAACGTGTATTTGCTCGTCATACTTGTGCTGATCCTCTGTAAATTGTAAATGGTAATCGCTTGCCTGAAAACGAACCGATTGAATCAAAAATGATTACGTACGTTGCTTTAAATTTTCTTTCCACACGTTTTTTTAAAACAACATCCAAAATCTTTAAAGCCTTCGGATGTTCTTAGTTTTGACTTATAAGCCTAAAAATATTCTTAACATGATCTTATTTTCACCACTTTTTAGTATTTTTGTCCATTTTCCTAAGAAATTGTGTGTTTTAGAGTCTGCAAAGCCTTAAAATGTTCTTAACTTGTTCTTAATATTTTGGCCATCGAAGCCTTATGTTCCTATGTAGTTTGTTCTTATTAAAAAAACGTCTAGTTGAAATTATTAAGGTATTTGGCGTCTCAATAACTACTTTAGCCTTAATAGAAAAGAATTCTCATTTTAGATTCCCTTTACCCCAGGCCCATAGTGTCCTTCAGGGTCTCTCCCCCCCCCCCATACCTAGAATGAAAATTTTCCATTTTCTATTCTTCTTCAAGAAAGGTTGTTAAAAAATTAAAACAAAGACAATGAAAGTGTCAATTGCAAATCAAAAGTCGTACTTACAGTAGCTGAAAAAGCCATCAAAACCAAGATGATCAAATGACCCTAAAAATAAAATAAAGTTCGCAAAAGAAAATTAAAAAAAAAGCAATTTTTAATAGTACTTTAGCGCAAAAAATTAATTTCATACAATACTTACCATATTGTATTTTAAACCTTTTCTCAATCGAGTTTGAATGCTTGAATTTATACCTCATTGGGGAAAGTTTAATAAGGATATCACTAACTATGATTTTCTGGGACCAACATTGATATTGCCTACGCCTGTTTAAATACACCTGTTAAAATATAGGTATTCACAGGAGCCTTTTTCCAATTAAGTCACTCCAACTTCTATGTCCTATGTGTAAACATTAAAGTGTGAAATAAGTATTGTCCACCGATTTATTATGCGTAAAATAAATATTGCCCACCAATTTATTGTGCGTAAAATATTAACTTGCGTTTTTCCCTTTGACTCCCGGTCAGTTCTTTTCGGCTGTTTTGTTTTGATTTTTCTTCCGCCGCTTGCCCAGTCCCCCAAAAGTCAACGTGGTCATATTTCCATACTAGAGAAATATTAAATATCGCAAATATCTCGATGCTCTCGACCAATCAAATTGCTTATATTTTTTTGGGTCGGCAATGATAAATTTTAGCTATGAAGTCGTTTGAAAGTCTAGATCGCGAAATATTCCGTATTTTATGATATTGAAACCCACACCTTTTTATAAGAAAAAACTATATAAGAACATGAGGCTTCTATGGCCAAAATATAAAGAAAAATAAGAGATGAGAAATTGCACACTCTAAAACGGGCAAAAATGCCAACAAAATGGTAAAAATAATAACATGTTAAGATCATCTTAAGTCTTAAAACTCGAAAGTTAAGAACATCCTAAGGCTTCAAAAATGTTCTTACAAAAATATGCAGCGTTATCTTTAGTGGGTTCCGTCCTAGACCCATCACTGTACAAAAACATGCGACTTTGACTATTTTATCCAAACTTTCAAATATCTTTAACATCTTTCTAACTTCGGTTTTATAGGTGCCTGGATTTGTTTCAACAAAATGGAAGTCCTCCCAGAATCATTCTTCTCCGTCCTCACCAAATCTCTTGCCGACATCCATCATGCTTTGCAAAGTAAACAAACTACAGTCGTTATTGGTAACGATGACGTCACACTTTCCAAAGAGATTGCTATTTTCACAATATCCAACTCAAGTGAATACAAACCGTTACCAACAGAGCTCGCCAAAATGTTCAAAACAGTATCCTACGGCGCGCCAGATACACAAAAACTCATCGAAGTTGGTTTAATCAAAGCTGGGATGTTGATGGCTCGTAACCTAGTTCCCAAAATCCATTCATTCTTATCCCTTATTCAAGAAACAATACCTGTCTTTCAGTCTAGCTTCAGCGAGAGGCGTATCTGCTCACTCACAAAATGTATGCATCATAACTTTAAAGACATCTTAAAATGGAAAGATAATCAACTTCTAGCTAAGGAGCTGAGCACCATTGAAGAGCAGAATGAGGTTGAGCATAATGAGCTGGAAGAAGGCGAAGAAATAATGTTTGATCAGGCTATCGAAGACCTTGGTAAACTTGTCGACGATGATGACTCTGGTAAGTTCCAGTCTCTGATGCGAGAATTCAGTTTATTATCATAATGACTTTTTGACTACCCATAATTACGGTATCTTAATTTTGCGATCTCTAATTTATAAGCAAGAGACTATCCAGGAAAAGAGTTATTTTGTTCCATGAAAATTTCGTGTAAAATGTCTTTTTATTAGAGGCCATTTAACATTTCTTTCTCCCTTATTTCTCGAACATTTTACTATCCAACTTTACTCATATCCCCGGATTATTGTTATCAATTGCTTAGTTCTAGCTCTTTATAAAGGTTTTATCGATTTTTGTGGCCAATGGAGTTTTAGCTTTCACTGAAAGTCTCTTCATTTGCAATGTATTATTCTATTTTCCACTCTGAAGAGCATTCATACCAAGGTGTGGAGCACGAAGAAGGAGAACAATACACGGAAGAAGAAATGACACAACTATCACAAACACTACAAAACAAAGCGGTCATTTTGGCGCTTCATCAGATGTTCTCACCCGCTGTGATCTCCACCAACAATGAGATGGAGATTTTCGAGAGAATGTTATGTGAAACGTTCAGTGATGTTGACGTCATGGCTTTGTTGGAAGAGAGTCTACAAAACCAAGAATCGCGAGCAGCAGGAGTTAAATTGGATCTCAAAGATGATCAAGCAGCCACCAGTGATGAAAAAGGTATAGTACATTCATACAAAATAGTGTCCGATTAAGCTCGGTATAGCCAGGTGATTCCAACATGCTCTAAATGGCGTTCTCATATTCTGTTGCTAAGTTCCATGATGGTGATATTTTAAGTGTTTTCTTGATTTTTTTGGCAAAGCTGAGAAACACAGTAGTAGGTTTACTACAGACCTATTTTAACGTTCATCTTTTTTATTTTCACAGAGAAAGAATCGATATACCGTGCAATCAATACTGTCTCACATTTTGATGGTTTTGATGAATCACTCACTACCAAACTCAATCAAATGGCTGAAATCGAAAGATCTTCAAAATTGGTAAAAAATTTTTGTCAAATAAAAGCTTTCATTTGCCTGTCAGCGGAGGGTACTGCTGCAAGGAACTAACTAACCCTTTAACTGACGTTCGTATTTTTAAGGGTGTGACCTATTTGCCACGGAAAAAAATGAAGGCTTGAACTATTTGCCAGATGTCGGCATATGCCGACATATGCCGACATGAGCGACCACATAGTTTACAATCACATTTAGCTTTATTTTCTGAAAAATATCAGAAATTTAAGTGATACGTGTTTACTTTGAGTTGAAAAATGTATAACCATGAAAAACATCTTTGAAATGATTATACTTACTTTAATTATTCAACGGTGCTAATTAAGGAAATCTAGTTCAAAATCGAACTTTCAGCGATAAACTTAAGGGCTCTGACCATAGTCGGAAAATTTATTTTAGTATCTGAACATGAAAGTTATGTTTTAGATTCTTTAACACTTTTAACAAAGAATTGCCTTTATAAACAGCTTTTTAATCAAATCTCTTAAGAGTAATTAAGAACTTAATTGCAAAAATGACGTTATGAACTTTAAAAAGACGTTAATGATATGTTGCATCACCTTCTTTTATAAAAAGTGCTAAGTTTTAATGGGTAATTAACCTTTTTGTTTCGAAGTTTTTTCAAACTGTCCGCAAAGAATTGAACTATTCTAAATTTTGCGGAAAATTTTTCTAAAAAGATGTGTCAAAAGTTATGACTGTTTTTTTAAGCAAAATCCAGATGAAAAATTGATGAGAAACCACTATTTTGAAGATTTGGAGACAAAGAAGCATTTACAAAAATTTTCCGCAAAAAACCTTAATGTTCGGTAAAAGATACACCATCTACTGCGAAAAATTTTTCAAAATGTTTTTTCTTTGCCGAAACTAAGCTCTTCAAAGTTGAAATACTCTTCCTCGCAAAAGTCTTCATTTTCTTCTTCATCAAATTTTTTCAATGCAATTTTTGAATTTTCAGATTCAGGAATAGTTTGTCTAACAGAAAATGTATAACATGCCATAGTTTTGTTGGGTACATCAGTCAAAAAACACATTTTAAACATGAAACATGAAAAATTCACTATGGTCAGAGCCCTTAAAAAAAACCTCTGGCAAATAGGTCGAGATATCTCTTTTTGGTAAAATGACGACACCGGCAAAGAAATCCAAAATGCTCATGTCGGCATTTGCCGACAGCGAAGCGACACGGAAAGGGCTAATAGGGTACTAACCTGTTTCTTAGACAACATTTTTTTAGAAACCACTGCTAGATTTTTATGTGTTAATACCTTGTGGCCTACCCCTGAACGTTCTGTTCGAAATGAAGCAAAGTCCATTTTCGTTACTTCAGCTGTAAGTCTATCACTTCACTTTTGTTATGGAAATATTCACGTTCTTTCTAATTTATTTAGGGTCTATTTTTTTCCATTTATTTTTATATAGATTGGTGTGGTTGGTAAGAACCAACATTTATCATGGCAATGCATCCAAGGTTTTTTGAAATCTTATCAAAAGTTCAAAAAGAACACGCAAGTATATGTGGTCTCGCCTGCAGCCTGCACTCGTCAACAAATATTTGGATACTTTGAAAATAACTCCAGGTAAGGGGAAAGTATCATTTTATACGAGTGTCACTGAACCTTGAAAAACTTCCCCACTTTAGAATTAAAACTAAAAAACTTTCCCCAGTACGAAAAATTTTATCACAGTAAAAGTGCACTACTGTCTTATATCCCCTGGGAAAGAAAACTAGTTAAATTTTTGCCCCCACTCAGTAAAAATTTCTTATTTAGGTTACTGAAAAACAGGAGTGTCATTAGGTCTTTGTCAATAAATCTATATCTGGCTGCGTTTAGACCAGCCTGGCATTTGTAATTACTTGCAGTATTCTTTTGAATTCTATTGTTCCGCGCAATTGTTCGGTTTGTCAAATGCCTAATGATGCCAGCGTGTTGGCATTTCGTTGGCATTTGAAATGCCATTTTGAGCAAAGGAATCCCCTTTTCTGGCATTTCAAATCAAACAAAGGAACCAAAATAAAGAGAACAAATGACATTTTTGATTTTTTAAAGTATTTGCACGTTTTTTATTTAGTTCTTTCTATAGATTGTAAAATTTGCAAGATTTGCCATAGGCTAGCCCTACGGCAAAAAGTTTCAGTCTTAATGACTGCAGTTTTTGAGAAATTCCATGCTTTTCATTGTTTGATCTGTCAAAGTTGAACTTGAGGGATTCACCTTTTCAGTAATGACTCTAAAAAGACGATTCCTTAAATGCCATGACAGAAAATACAATGGAAAAGCTATTACAATCGACTCCCTTGTGAGCAAATGCCAAATTACAAATGCCAGTTGGTCTAAACGCAGCCTCTGATGAAAACGGAACTGGCGAATGTCGGTATTGTTGGTCAATGAAACTGGATAAATTCATTTCGACCAAAAGATAATTACATCACAAAGAAGAAATATACGCGAATTCTTCTATGTCTGAATTTGCATCAATATGTAAATGAACCACTATTCTCTGTATTGTAGCATTTGGCACGATGGCTCTTTGATACGAGCAATCAATAAAAACAATGTCGATCGACCACACTTTATTATCATTGATGGAAAGGTTTGTCATTCTTTCATTCATTTTTCGTTCGTTCGTTCGTTCGTTCGTTCGTTCGTTCGTTCGTTCGTTCGTTCGTTCGTTCGTTCGTTTTTTCTTTAACTTCTTTTAAACTATTTGTTTTTTAAATTATCCTTCGATGAAACTTCAGTTATCTTTGCTTTAGATCAATGAAGAGCTGGCCTCCTACTTTACAGAAATATTATCTGCAAAAGGTAATAACTTTAATTATCTTTATACTAGTAAGTGGCAATTGCCAGAGAGTTACATATTCATGATAGGAAGTTACTGGTTTCTAGGTATTACATTTTCAATACCTATTTTCATTGGCACATATAATTTCTTTGAAATCTATCATTAGCAAGCATCGGTTCGTCGGTCGGCAATGATTTTGGCCAACTTTTAACTCATCTGAGACAGAAATTTCGCTATGCATGATTTATCGATTGTCTTTCACATTATGTATAAAATTGTTCTTGTTTTTTAGGCTTCACAACCTTGGACAATGGGAATCGTCTGGTTATACCGCACAATATAAGGTTCATTTTACAGGTATTAATGAGATTTTTTGATTCCATCTTTCATGGTTTGGATTCTGAATGCACTTATACACAGTGGAACCTCGAATTAGCAGACACCTTCGGCAAGACGGGTAATTTTTGGGTTTAAAACTCGGAATTAAACCTTACTAGTAGTATGTGGTGGCAGGGGGCAGTGCTCCCTACTAATTTCGGAGCCCTTTTGATTTTTTTACACCTTAGAATTAGTAAATTATTTGTAAAAAAAAAATTATTTCGAGCTTAATCAATTTTGCAATATTGGGTCCCCTCTCCCATTTTGAGCCCTCTACTCCATTAAGAAAGATTGTTACGTACCCTGGAAAATTTACATGTTGAGTCTAACTAGAACTTTTCTTTTTCACATGTGTTTTTCTTTCTACAGCTTGAGCAGGTAGAAGATATACCTTCAAACATCATTTCAAACGTTCCCGTTGTTTCAACAGATGGCCTTTATCCATCATGGAAAATTTTCTTGAAAATCTGGGCCACCACAAAACTTCAGCTTACACGTGATCATATCGTAGAGTTGTGCTCGCAGTACATAGAGGCGACTTTAGATCATATGACTCATAAGTTTGAATGTTTGACCGCTGAAGAGCGAGCGTGCAAAGAGTATCAATTGGTTTACAACATGCTGAACATTTTCGATGTAAGAACTTAAAATGATCAGACATGACATCTTCTTTTTGATTCTTGTTACTGTCTTAGTTGTTTCAGAGTATATTTTTCAATGTAAAGTATATTGATAAAGAATTAAATACAGACACTTGGATACCCCCTTCACATCTAACAATGTTTTTCAAAAACAGGGAAAGGTCAATCTCACACCCACCTAGAGTCACTTGCACCACTTTTCACTGATCAACGTTATACAATTCTGAGGCGCATGAGAATGAGAATCATGAAAAAGGCGAACTAAGGGACTGAGTTTAAATTTGGGGAGAAATGTAAGAACAACAATTCCATGAAACCTGTATTTTACGTCTTTTGTGCACTAAGTATATTTTCATTGTTATGCCATTATAATTTTGTTCGACAATCGTTTTCAGGGTTTATCTGGTCACGTGACCATATCATCAGATTGTGACAACTACATGAATTTCGCTGCTTTTTGGACGTTCTTTGGGTTACTTCAACCTAATGAACGTCATGAGTTTTCAAAATGGTGGACGGAGAAGTGGAGCTCAGAAATTTACCTTCCTGAAGAATCAGAGGTAATTACTTTTTTTTTATATTTACACAGAAATTGGCTTAAAATTAAGGCTACTTTAGTTTCAATTTACAAGCGCACTATCGAAAGAAGTCTGGGTTCTGATTTAGGCCCTTAGAACAATACGCTAAGCTTACTGTATGTGTTACTGTCTAATAGAACAGCAGATGTATCCAAAAGCCTCACTCGACTGAGATTTTTCGCTCCTATAATTAAAAATAAATCTGAACTTTTCCAGGAACTTCATTCAGTCGTTAGAAATTGTTCTAGAGATGAGAACAATGGATGACAATCCTCTTAGTTATCATAATTCTTCATTTTGCTTTCATTTAACTTCAAATTTTCGCATGGGGCCCAATTTTCAGGATTTCAGATTCTATCTATAATATTGAAGTTTTTGTCTCTTTTGGTAATTTTGTCACAATTTCTCCTCTTAGATGTGGAACTTCATTGTCAATCCTGAAACTCATATTTTTCAAAGTGTCTACGATTTCATGAACACTGAAGAAAGTTGCAATTTCGTTCAAGAAGGAATTTATTTGGTAAGTCATCTTCGTTGCTATTTTATCACTCCAAAAAAATATAAGCTGATTCCGAAGAGGGTTGTCAAAAAGTCTCTTTTGGAGGCCCCTGTTACCAATATACTTGACTTTCTCTGAAAAGATTACTAGATGAGGAAATATTTTGGTTTCGTCCATTAGTCTGCATTGGCTCTGACCTGCTTCGTTTACGGTCAACTCCCTGGTTGTAGCGAGTTTATGTATAGGTGTATCCTGCTTCAGATTTGACTAGATTCTGAATGACTTTAGGGTGGTACGGTAAACAAGCACTTTACAAACTATCCTCGACTTTTCGGTCAAAACTGCGAGTTTCGCCGCCCTCAAAGGTGAAAATAGATAAATTCGCTAGTGGATAATATAAACGGTGTAAACCGTCGTAATTGCGGCTACGCTTATTCCCCTTTAAACGTATTTTGAAAAGCTATACTTACTCCACTACGTCGTCTTGGAAGAATTTTTTATTTTTTATTTTTCAGAGCATAAGTTACCTGGTGACAGCGCTTATTGATAACGGAACATCAATCATTCTAAGCGGAGCGTACGGAAGCGGTAAAGCATCTCTCTTCCGTGACGAATATCTTCACAACAAGCCTGAGGGCACCGACATTAGCGTCTTATTGATCCAGGCTAACGAGTTTTTAACGTGTGAATCTTTATGGGAAAGATTGAATCAAGTGTTGGAATGGAAACATTCAGATTATTATGAACCGATCGGAAATAAGAAATTGGTTTGTTTCATCAAAGATCTGCATAACCTTCAGGTAATAAGAAATTATAAAATAGTCTTTAAAGAAGAAAGTCATCTATACTGCAAAGTGATCTAATATCGGATATTCTCTTCTACTGCGTCACCTACCTATATAGATACCTATAGATATATGTAATACGGTACAACTTATCGGCGAGATTAACCTTTCGGCCCACGTTTTGAAGATGACCTTTATATTTGGTCGGATTACGCCCCAACCGTTAGAGATACGGTAAAACCGATTAAAAAATCGGAATCAGCGTAAAATTTCCGATAAGAAACAATCGGGGTTTGTTTTGGTATGACGCAACATTTTACAAAAATAGAAATGTTAGACCAAGCTATGTTGCGTGATTTTTGTGAAACTGAGGAGGCAGAAGTTAGCTATGAAAGTATGGGTTTATAAAAGTGTTTTAGAGTTTTATTTGGCTTTTCAAAATTATGGAATTGAATTACCTGTCTATAAAGGAACCTTCTAAAGAAAAAAGTGTTTTTATTAATTTTTCAGTTCTCTATAATTTTTTGAAGTTTTACACCAAAAATGACTTTTTCGCGACATTGATTTTTCATATACCTTTTGTCTGGCTTCATAATTTCTGTCCAAAATTGTTTGGAGTACTCAGTTAAACATATTTAGAAAGGGGAAAGGTAGGGCTTTCCAAAAATATAAGGGTTTTTTTCTGAAGTTAATTTTTCAAAAAGTTTTAACGGTTATCGTGAAAATTGCATTTTTATCAAAAAACGTTGCGTGCAGACGGGCTGAAGATAGAAAAATGTTGCGCGCTGGAAAGGTTAAGGCGTCTTTCCGAAAGAGAAACCGGGAAAAAATATTTTTCCAATTTTAGCGACTCTACCCTTATCTATCATGTCCTTTTCTATTTTACCTTGGATTTTCGAACGCTCGAATTTTAAAACATTCGAATCACGCTGTTGACGACAAGATTTGAAAACAAGATGGCGGACTAGTCAGCTAAAACTGGACACGCTTATTTTATATGAGAAGCCCGATCTAGTCAAGTAGTTAGGGGTCAGTGATTTGTAATATTTCTTTCCAGCATCACCCGGAGCCAGTGTTATATCTATTACAACAACTCATCAAACATAATAGCGCATACAATCCATACCGCAAACAAACACAATCGCTAGGAGAAATCACCTTCGTCTTGACAACAACACAAGAAAATGATTACCTTCGAGATATGGTGAACTTTATACCGGTCATCAAATTCCCTGAAGTCTGGTAAGCAGTTTTTTTATTTTTCAAAACTCTGTTCTCATAATAAGAATCGGTTTTATAAGAATTTGAGTTCCAATTTAAGTTAAAAACGATCTTGGCCTGAAAATACTGATTTAAAGAAGAATCTAAACGTTAATCTTAAAGAAAAAGATTTATGGCAATTTAAGTGAGGCTAAGTAATTTCAAAAAATAAAAACAAAAAATAAGAACAAGGATGAGCCTGAAATTGCTGAATTTCAAACAATTTAAGACTTTATAAGGAAGTTAAAACTGGGTTAAAAGCCAAAAGTTTTGCCCCTAAAATGAAAATAGGATATGAACAATTTCAGGCTCAAACTTCCAAAAATTATAACAGTCATAATCTTCCTGTTTCTTATCCTTAGTTTATTTGCTACACTACATCTCCACAGCAAAGCGATGCATTCCATTGCAGCCACATGAAAGCTTATCAATGTAGCCTTAGCTTAAGCCATTATGTCCCTTCATAAATCTTTTTTTTTCAAGCTAGAATAACCGTTTAAATCAATTTCCTTATTGAAATTAAGCGTCATTTTGCAAAAACGAACAAATGATTCTCGAGACAAAATGGTTTTCTTTTATGCAATGAATTTGAATTTACTTTATCTATTATAAAGAACTTTTTTCCAATTTAAAAATCATCTTCACCTTTTTACGAAAAGTCCTGCTAACAGAGCTATATATGAAACCATTCAAAACAGAATTTGATGACACCAAAAGCCCTGTCAGCGGTTCTACAGCATCACCTGCACATGTGTAGTAAAACGAGTCATCAATAAAAGTTGAAATGTTGAAGATGATAAATGGTAGCCAAGTCACGCAAAACAAAATCATGACGCAATTATAAATCTGCATTTTACGGATTGGACTTTGATTTGAAGCCTTTAGTCTAGCATTCAAACGTTTTCGTTGCGATTGTGCCACCCGTATATGTATTGATACATGACAATGTTAGCTGTTGAGGGTAAGATGAAATTAACGGTAAACCCAATAATTTCTAAAGTATTGCCCATTTCAAGTAGATAGATTTGTTTCATCGGTCTCGTGAGAAAATAGTAAGCGAAGGTTGTCACGGTGATGAAAACAATCAAACTTAATCCACCAATCAGATTGCGTCTTTTTAATGGATGAAACGGATCACGGATGACAATAAAACGTTCGATTGTCATCAACAGTAAAATGTAAACCGACAATGTTGTAGCACCGTACCAAAATGCTAATTGTGCCACCATCAAAACGGGCGGTAAGAAGTACACTTCGTTGAAATTTGTCAAGGAGATTACACCCTCGAATGGTAGCAAACCAATACAAACTAATAAATTTGCAAACGCCAGTGCTATTATCATAGCATACTGGCTTTTAGATTTTTTAGACCAGTACACAATGATGATAATAATATTCATTAGCGTCCCGGTAACGGCGAAAGTGATGTATAAAGCGCCGAGGCTGTTAAACAGAGGCGTGAATCGTTTTTCGTCCGAGAGACAGTTGTCGTTAATGTCCTCAATAGGAATATAATTATTTTCCATTGTGGTTTTTATGTATCTTGCGATGTCGTCTGGTAGACAGCCAATACTTGAGTTAGAAAGGTAGAGTTTCAAGCTTTAAGACATGTAATGTGTATTGATTTTCAATCTATGGCTCCAGTAGCAATTTTAACCCGATCTTCCTGTATACAAGTCTCTGCTAAGAAAAATTCAATGAAACTAAAATTTAGAATTTGATATGCGTCGTTGTTGTTGTTGATAAATGTTGCCTTCAATGAAATTGAAAAAAACCTAAAATTAAATTAACATTTTCCCTTCGGTTTGTTTGTATTGCCATATGTATTTTATTAATAAATCCTTCTTCAATTCTCCTATCTCTCAACAATCTTTCGTGATCTAATAGTTGGAGAGTTGAAGGAAATCCATGAATCAATTTTTCAGGCCTTTATATGGTCATATTTGCACACTCGTCATAGACTAATAAAATAAGCTGTTTTCGCACATGATAATTCGACGTAAAGAAAGCATACGGTGTGATTTAACCAGAACCTTGACTTTAGAATACAGACAGTTGACAACACTGTGTATCAAATGGCAGGTATTGTCTTAACTCATTGACTGCTACTGGCATCACTCAATTTACTCAATTTTTTGGTCCTGTACTGGTAGGTCTGGACCTAGGAGTGCCGCAACCCATGCCGTTTTTTGTCTCCCACCCGAGATTGGCTTCATTTTCTTAGTTGGGGCGTGTCTTGCGCGCAATTGAAATTTGAAAAAATATATATTTGAAAATTTAAAGTTAATGATTGATAGCACTTAATTATAAGTTAACGGCAAATCTTCCTACGAGCGGGGGGAAGGGGTTGCCGAAGATTTCGCGATTTTTTTCAGACGGTCGTGGTTTCATCATTACTACTTTCTTCTTTTATTCATTCTTTCTAGTGTGGATGATCAGGAACGTATATTCAACACCATTCTTAGTTTCCATTTCATGAGTCCACAAGATCGCAGTTTCATGGACTTGATGGCGGTCAAAACGCCCAATGTTGAAGATTACGCCCATATGAAGAGAATGGAAAATGTGACAGCAATGAAAAAACTTTTGAACAAAGTTAGTGTTACAGCCAACTCTTTCTCTAATTCGAATCTCTATTATTCGAACTTATCTTTAATTCAAACTGGAACATTTTTCCCTTCTGCTGAAAATCGTATGAAATATTCTCCGTAATCCGAATCTTTCTATTATTCGAAGAAAATACTTAGTCCATTGAAGATCGAATTAGAGAGAGTCAATTGTACTATTTTGAGTAAAAGATATTTTTAAATGGTTTTGCTTACGAAAGTCGTAAGATGACTCTTAAGGGACAATTCTCATAATCATCTTACATCCAATGATGAAATTTGTTCTGAGTTAGGAGCGATGGCCAAGTTGTCAAAGGCGTCAGCGTCTCAAACCAGGGGTTCGCGGTTCGAATCCCCTCTCCTTCCAATGTTCCGTTCAGTACATAGATAGCCGAGCCGGCTGGCCGTGGACCCCATGAAAACAATCGAAAGACTGTCTAAAAGTAAAAATTTCAACGCATGGAAGTATTGGAAGACAGAACACTTTGTGGGGTTTTTAGTATACCCTGAATTCTACCACGATTCTACACGGGCAAGTCTATTTATATCCCAAGAGACATTCAAATACCTCTGTATTTTCCACCAACTTTTCATAGATCGTTTCCATCACAATTGAATTGCAAAACGTTATGAAAACAATGTACCTGAGAACACCGCAACGTTTCCATTATGTGTTCACCATGCGGACGCTCAAACGTCTGTTCACGTAAGTCCTTAAACTAATTCAATGTAGAATATGTTGCAGCCATTGATTGAATGACGAAAGGTGAAGGCTCCAGGAAACACGTTTTTTTTTAAGAATGGTATATTAGTGAGGTTAAGTAAATCGGTAAAATCACGACGACGAACGAAAATTTAACAGGCTAGTGAGTTTCAACCAATCAAATTTCGTATTTCCACTAGCCTTTTACATTTTTCGTCCGTCGTCGTGATTATCTTGGTATAGGCCATTTCACGGTCGAAATGGATTATGGGTAATCAGGACTGTTGCGCCTCCATTACGGCTTCCCGTTGGCTAGACGCAAAAATCTTCAATTTTTTTCAAAACTTTGGACCAATAGTAAGTCGTTATTAGCGCGCAGTGGTCCTGATTACCCATTACGCTTTGCGACTGTGAAATGGCCTATACTTAACCTCACTAGGGAGGTTAAGTATCAAAGATAAATCAACGCGACGAACGAACGGGTTTTGACCTGCAACCTGCAGTAAACATGTGGACCTGCATTTTCTAGAATCCAGGCTAAAACAGCTCAAGAACGAAAAACCGTGAAAATCTTCGTTGTTGAACAAAGAAGATATAACATCTACTTTGCTACCCTTACCATCTTGCAGAGAAAAGGTCCGTTCGTCGCGTAGATTTATCTTTGATACTTAACCTCCCTAATAACAACCTGAAATTTGGTCAAAACCTAAGAGCAATTCTAGCCTCGGATTCAAGGGACATTTTTAATTTTTTAAATGTAAATAAACTAGGTATGATATATTTACAACTCTTTACAAACCTGAACAGGAACTTTTTCCGTTTTTATAGAAATACATATATTACGCACTTTCGGAAATCTATTACTCTTTTACAGGCAACTTTGCCGTTCCCTGCCATCTGATGCGGCACCACGTGACATTTTAACCACATGGTATTATGAACTTCACTGGACATATCATTACGTATTGATTGATGACGTCGACAAAGAAAGATGGCGTCACACTTTTAAAACCATCGCTAAGAAGGAACTTGCTAAGGAACAGGTGAGCATATTTTTGTTGAGAAAATTGATATTGACCTTTTCATAAATTACGTTGCGATTGCGAACATCACTTGCCTCGTTTTGAAATTATTGTCATGGTGATTACTCCCAGTGGATTTTATTAAAACTACTTCCTATTCATAAAAAAATCATTTAATGTCTCAAGAGACATAATCACTATGGTAATTGTCTGAATACGAGGCAAGTGATCTTCGTGACGTAATTTATGAAAAGGTCTATTGTAAAGGGTATGATTTCTCTATGATTATACAACCTCGCGACTGGAATTCTACGTCGCAGAGATTTTGTTTTGATTCAGTGTTTTGATTACCATGTCTTTGTGCCAGCAAATGAAACTTACTGTTGGCCAGAGCAAAGTAGGCCCTGAAATCGGTTTTTGTGCATTGCCCTCAAGACCTTCTGTGGCGAGATACACCACTTTTTGGTATACCGTATTACTTCGAATAAACGCCCTTCTTCTTTCAAAGGCCCCCTCGAATAAACGTCCCTCCTAAAAGGAAAATAATTTAATAAACGCCCCCTTCGAATTAACGCCCCCTTTAGGAGAGGGGCGTTTATTAGAAACTCGTGACTTTAATACTTCAATACCAGTGTTGATTGGGTTTGAAAAGGAGTTTTCGATGTAGACTAGTAAACTAGTCGGTTATTACTTATAGTAAAACTGTCCATCAAATAATGTAAACACTAATTAAATATTCAGCGCGCGTGAGAGAAAAGGAAAATAACCTTTTTTTCTTCACCTAAAATCGTAAGGAGAGACATACAGATTTCTGTATGTCTGACTCGTACGGGATTGCATTTAATTTTCATTCTGTTTATTGCATTTTTGGAAATGCTCAATTATTTATATGTTCCCATGTTCAATGTTACTATGAAATATCATTTAGTCATAAAAGTTGGACGGATTCTCAAAAACCTAAAAAAGGTTGTAAAATTAAACAACGTTTTTTGAGGGAAGAAGCTTCTAGTCGTTGAAATATTTATTTTTTATTTGGAGCTTGAATTTTTTGTATATGGGTCTGTTTTCAACGATTAGTTTACTACACGCTTTTTTTTTTATAAGAATGGTGTAAATCCATTTCATCATGGATATTCTTAACTTTTTTGGGAAAATCATCCTAAAATATTCTTTTAGCATTCTTAGGTTAGGATCCTAATTCAGACTAGATTTAACATTTAGTACACACGTCTCAAAAGCAAAAATGGCATTTTTTGTGAAAGGAGTGAGCCTTACTTGGGAATAATTGATAATTGATGATTGAAAATGCTCTAAAAATGGCATTCTTAGCTTCAGTAGCCAAATTCCATGATGGTGATATTCTTAGCATATTCTTAGTTTTTTGGACATTTTCATCATGGACATTCTTATAAAGTGTATTCTTATAAAAAAAAAAGCGTGTAGTCTATTTTCGATGCAATTTTAGTCGTTGAGCCAAAGAAATTTTGCACTAAAATCCTGATAAACAACTAAAACAAAGGGTATATTTGCTCTAAATATTCGACTCTAGACTAAAATAATTTAATAAACGCCTCCTTCTTTAGTCGTCCCCCTCGAATAAACGCCCCTCCTTAAATCGAAAAAATTTAATAAACACCCCGGGCGTTTATTCAAAGTAATACGGTATTTTTGACACACCAATGTTTTTGTAGTTTCATTGCTAACTCGTTAAATCAATTTTATAAAGAGCTTCGCAATATGTATCATCCACCTGATTGATGATTGATGTTCTGTAAAGAACCAGGAATGTTTGATAATCAGAAACCTGTTACTTTCTGTACTTTTGCAGAAATTGCACCTATCTTCAGGTTAATTGAAAAATCTAAGGTTTGAAATCTTTAGCCTGCTGATTCCTTTTATGGCTCTTAGTGAAATTTTCAACTATTTTACAAAACTTTTCAACGTACTGTGTAATCGTGTATAAGAATCCTTTTTTTTTATGAATATTCCAAATTACCATAAACTTTGGAAAATAGTTGGACCAAAATATTTTAATGACCGATAATCTTAAACTATCTGGTTATGGTTGAATGGTTTCCATTAAACACGATATGTCTGTTCTTTAGATGGAGATTTTAGAAGATGAGGTTCCGATTCTATCGAACATCGTAGTGGATAAGGAAACACAAACGGTCGTTCGCTGGGAAAACCAAGAATCACCAATGAACAACAAGTTCTCCATTCAACAAGTAAGCTCTTGTTGAATTTATTGTAATTTTCACACCCCAGTATCACACCCCTAACCACTGGAAAATTTCGTCTCCGTTGGAAAAAACTGGGATATTGGTGTTCATTTCATCCCCATTCGAAATTCATTGTTAAAACATTACACTCCAAAACATTCCACTAAATAAAATTTCTATCCCCATCGTCAGGTGTTACTTCCTACTCCAGGGGACTTTTAAACCGCCTTTTAAATCCATTGTTATATTCTTTTTATCGTTCACTTTTTTCCATAGCAGGGATAGAAAATTCCATCTATCCCCATTGGGATTCCGATTTTTTTATCCCTTTTTATCGTTAACTCGATTTTTCAATTTAGCTTCAAACTTTCTTGAAGAATCATTTGATGGAATTCAACAAAGATAACCCCAAGTTGAAGATCTATTTCTTTGAGGTATTATTTTTTCTCAACTTATTGTTTGTTGACTTCTCCAATCTTTTCGGCGAAGCAATTATTCGTTAGCACTACATTTGTACACGACACGGACCTTATTGAAAAGTGCCCACCATATTATTCTCCCAGAATCTTAAAGATTTTTTGCTGTATTTTCCGAGGGGTAAACCACTCAAAAGATTCTCGTACACATCTTCAAAAAGTCAAATAGAAATAACGTACACTTTTTTTCGAGTAGTTTACCCCTCGGTATTTTCAACTTCATTTTGAAGGTAATTCTTGATTTTTAATGGTTTCTGTTTTTTTTGCAAGCTGACCAATAAAATTGCCAGATATTAATCAATTGGACCAAACCATTATGAAGCCTATAAGAATTCTTTCGTAAGGGTCTTTCCGATGAGTTCAGAGGATGTCCTTGTACAATCACGAATGACAGAGGCTCCTTGACACTTTGCATATCAATGGAATATAACTTCTACATTCTTAGGACCGTGTTCGCATCATGTACCGTCTTCTACAAATTTTACAATCCAACTTCTCTAACGGCCACGCCCTTCTCATCATTGAAGGATCGCCCGATATCCCGCCCATGTTATTCCGATTATTATCGGATATCCTCCAGATTGAATTATTCACCGTTAACCCATCGTCAGTAGCTAACGATCGGGTTTACGATATGGAAATGTTTAAATCCGATTTGGTTTCTTGTCTCATTAAAGCTGGGATTAAGGTAAGAATGTTTTTGTTTGTAGTGGAATGACTAAAAAGTCCTGGAATTACCCAAGTTCTGAATACACTCCAGTTTATAGAATTTTCTGACTGGGATTACCTACCTACCCAAGTCTAAGTTAATTAAAATTGTATTTTCTTTCAAACCTTTAATCTCACTGCTCAACGAAAACCAATTTCCTGGTCATAGCTTTATACTACTTCTCAGTTTCGAAATGTTTCTATTCATCTTTAGAAACAAAAAGTGATCTTCACATTGACCTCCCTTGAACTTTTCGATGACGGTATCATCACTCTGGTGGATGAACTTCTACAGAAAGGTACCATGGCACACGTGTTCAACGAAGAAGATAAAAACTCTGTCATCAATACCATTCGAACATCTGGTGATCAAGAACAAGCGAGACTAAGTAAAGCGGAAGCCTGGAACGAGTTTGTAAAGTAAGTTAATGATAAGCATTTTCTTTATACATCTCGGTAAATAATTAATCGGTAAAATGTGTCGAATTTCTTACCGATGAGGTAATAAGATGATTTGCTAGCTTCGGTATCCCTTTCTAAATTCACCTTCCAGGTTTGATACAAAGAATTAAGTGTGCCAAAGAAGCATTGTCCCCAACTCACCTTGAAACTATGTTTCTTTTTCTCGACTAAAATTGAAGTCATTGCCACCATTTCCCGCGTTGAACCTCTTTGGGTGTCCTCAATGATAATATAAATTCCGTCTTAAACCTTTAGATAGCCTGATCTTATCGCTTGTAAGCATCAAATTATTTTCTTTCCCTCTTTCTTGAAGAAACATTCACGAGAATCTACACGTGTTGTTATCTCTATCATTCACTGATGAAAAATTCCAAGAAATTAGCTTACGTCATCCAAACTTGATCACGGCAATGCAAGTGGTTTACTCGAAGATCTGGGACCAACAAAAATTAGTTCAAGTTGCACAGTATGTTTTATCGGGTATGCAAACGTTTAGTTGGTTTTGATTGGGTTTTCTAATTTTCAACCAAATCCTTTGTGAAAAACTCGTATCAATGGAACATTTCGTTCAAATAAGTTGTATAAATTTTGATTAATTTAACTTTCCATTTGCCTATGGCCTAGATTAGGGGTAGAAACCAATCAAGTAGTCAGACGGCTGAGAAGTAAGTGTGAGTCGGTAGATATAAGTTTGGCATGAAGTTATGGCTAATCCTCGAATAATAAGATTTGGGGAAAATTTGTCCCGATAAATACAATATTAGTATAAATAAGTGAGGATCGCCTACAACCATAACTGCAGGGAGGAAGGGAAGTAAAAAATATTTCATCCTGTCTGCTTTCAGTTAGAGCGTCGACTTGAACAGGGAGTTGCGATAGCCATTATGAACCTACGTCACGTGGTTATTAGCAAAGTAGACTCAGTTGGCAGAGGGTGGCCACCCAGCCATTCCAATACTGTGACACTTATCAAATAAAAGTTAAACCGCGATTTAACCTATGTTAAATCCAAATTCCAGATTTTTGCGATATTTTCTTATTGTTGTTAAGATATTTTGTCGCTGATATTATGGTTGTAGGTGTAAATGGAAACTACCATATTCTTTAATCTCTAACTTTGCTTTGCATAAGTAGTAAGTTTTGCGATTATTTTCTGGGTGTCTAATTTCTTAGAGGACAAATTTCCTGTCACTATTTTGCTGGTATGGGAGGATATAACTCTGGGTTTCATCGCTCGCCCATAACCACCTAAAACCTTTGTTCTTCTTTTTGTAGAGTTAACAGATTTGAAGGAGTCGAAGAAACAGGACATTGCTTACCTCCTTGCTGCTCTTCATATCGAATTGCAAAAGCAAGATGGTGGTGAAGTGGCCGGTCGTCATAACAATATCACTAATGCAAATTTTGAGCTTTTCATTGAAAGGTGAACTGATGATATTTTTCACTTTTTTACGTATGTTTAGGACAAAACATTGAGGGCACTTAAATTTCACATCTCGCTATGCTAAAAGCAATATTTCTTTTGATAATAAAAAAAGCCTTCCGCTATCGTCAAAAGTATTTCTTTGGCTCCGATGACTAATTTAGACATAGCCGAAAGTAAGCAAAAAATAATGGGAGGGACAAATTTTAGTTAATACTAATTTTTATTGCCTGTAGTAGTTATCGTATAAACAACTCCAGTCAAATTTACCAGTTGTCTAGTAATCCTAGTAAACTACACCTGACTGCGTGATTTCACGATGTTCATAAGCATTCATCACCATTTTGCGACTCTTGTTTCTAATCAGTGAAAATTACACGATTGTCCTTTTAGATTCGTTGACTTTTACACTGCTAAAACAAAAGAAATTGAAGAACAAAAAGAGACGATACGTAACACTTTACGGACCGTCGAGGAGTCATCTTCAACTGGTCTCTCATTGGTTAAAAAATTGGACCATGAGAAACGTGTCATCACTCAAAAGCAGCAGGTAATGAGAAATCAAATTTATAGCAAAACTCATTTTCAAAGCATCTGGTTGTGATTGGGCTTTTCCTTTTAATATCCATACAGGGGGTAAACGAACCTTTTTAAGCGAAAAAAAAATTCTTGAAAATGTGTAGAAACCCACTGGAAAATAACAAAACACCTTGGAAAAATTCTTTTCATACCTTAAAGTGAGGGTGGACGAACTAAAACTAGTCTTCTATCCCTCGGAAATTTCAGAATTACTTTTTACCTCCTGGTAAAACCTTTTCTCAGACACCCTGGAAATTCTTCTCGAATTAACCCCCTGTAAATGTTCATCCTGCCACCCCCTTTTATGAATAATAAATGGAATGGGCCAATGGAAAGATATTCTTAGAACTTAAAGCGGCTAGGTCGATACCAGTTGTTCATACCAGAGGCCAATACACTCTTCTCGAGATGCATAAATTTATTGTTGTCCTCGTTTCCAAATAGATTTCATTGCTATGAAATTATACATTTAAACCAATTTAAATTCCCAAAAGGCAAACATTAAACTCTTAAACAAAAGTACTTGAAATTCAAAATGTCTCATGAGGTGTAAACAACCGAATTATCATTGTGAATATGTAATTTTATAGCAACGAAATCAGTTTGAAAACGAGGACAACAATAAATTTATGCATCTCGAGAAGCGTGTATTAATGATTCAATTTTTTAAGAACAAGTAAGATTGAACTAGTTTTCATATATTTGTAATATTAATACAATACAATAATATTATTATTCAAATATTTATATTTCCAGGGGTGCACCACCTTGTTGACTCAGATTGGTCAGGTAATAACGTTATCTTGTCGACATGCTCACTCCTACTACATGTTTAATATGTGAATTGATCAGATCAGCTTTAGTAAAAATTTCGGTCTCCTTGGTGAACATAACACCATTAAACAAAACCCGAGCTATCGTACGGCGTTGTTTATTCGACGTTATTTGGACATTAGATGGGTCATCCATTAATTCTGTGCATTCTGTGGCAAGTGTAATGATCTGAGCATCAAAAAACATTCAAAAATCGCGTCGCCTTTTTGCCCAAAAACGAAAGCGACTTCATAATCTGATCGGAAATCATTTCAGCTTCGATATCATTCTCATTTTTCTTTTTTCATAGGATCGTGCGATCACAGAAGAACACACACGACTGGTGAAAAAGACCAAAAGTAAACGTGATAAATTGAAAAAGGTATAAATTCTTTGATGTTTCATTCTGTTTGACGAAATATCTGTTACAGGTGCTATGAAGAAGATAATCATTCTGTTAAATTCTGAATTATGATATTAATAGGTGACAGAGATTTCATAGGGTAAATGGCGAAGATTTGGCCTTAAGAGGCTACTTAAGGCTACTTCCACGAGGAAGTTCAACTTCAAATAATGAAGGATTTTGTAAATCTTTGGTATGACCCGGCTGGAACTGACGGTCCTGCGCACGAAAGCCGAATGCTATGTCACGTATTGCTATTAAGGGAAAATACGCATATATTGAAAGTTTAAATTTCAAAATTTTTTCGAACTTTCACCCTTTAACTCTTAACTTTTCCCTACCAGCTCATTCCGCAGTATGAAGAGGCTCATAAACGCGCCATCTTTAAAGCAGCCGCTATCGTCAGGGAAACCAAATCCATTTTACAAAGTTTAGACGACAGGGAATTATCGGACATTCGTTCGATGCAAAAACCGGACACTGAAATTGAAGACCTTTTGGCTGCTATCATTATTGTCGGTGAGTCTAATTTTTCGACGTTACGCAATTTTTTTTATAAGCAATCAGGTTGGTAAGCCTCGAGCCCTGAAACCAGCCATTTTCTTTTGACTGTCTTCTAAAGTACGATTTTCTTAGATAGCCTAACCACGACAAACGGTAGCCCTTAATCAAATAAGCATAAATGTGGTATAATGTAAGGGTGGCCAAAGCAAATTTTTCAGAAAATTGGGCTAGAATACTAAGCAACATTATAGCCCTGAGCCAAAAATTGGTGTTGCTTATAAAAAACATTGTGTAGGGCCTCAGTCGAAACGCTGTGTTGAATGAAATTCTAGGGAATATCTTTTTTCTTCTTTCAATTAAAAGCCTGAATTGTCAAATTTTTTATTGATGAAAAAAGTTTTTTGCATGTGGTTGTATTACACAAAGACATACTCAAATTAACCCCGTCCCCTAGGACCATGGAGTGCGTTCCTATGTTAAAGTTTGAATATTTGTGTTTTCCTGTAATTGCAGTCAAATCTCCATCGGCTGACTTGACATGGAATAGAGGCGCTAAAAGAATCATGGCTAATATTGAAAGGTACTTTTTCTGATTTTTCCAGACTTCATACTAGACGCTAGAAGTTGAAAGTTTTAAAAACTATAATCAGGAGCAAATAATTCAAGAAGTTATCTTCTTTATTTTCATCTTCAATTTTGATTTTTCTCGACTTTCTTCTATTTAATAGTATTTCGCTCTTAAATATCTTTTCAACAAGTAAAAACTACTAATTCGTATTCTATCAAAAGTTATTTTAGTCCCCGCTTCAGATTATATTTAGGAAGACACGTGACCTTTTCACTGCATACCAGAGTCAGGTCCCTATTTCACAAATACCTTATTAAACGAAATAAGTAGACATGTAATTAACACGAATTAAGAAATGTCCCCTTTAATCAAAACGAGCCGTAGTGTCCTTGAAAAGGCGAAAAAAATTCGTGTTAATTTTTTACGTGTTCATTTTTGTGTCAACTTATTTTCGTGTAAAATATAAGATAGTTACGAAACTTTTTGAAACGATGTCATTCATATCTTGGTGACTTGATTATACTCTTTACTTGTAGATTCAAAGAAGATCTTTCCGGCTTTGACGATGTCGAACTTCCAGATGCCACACTACAAGTGCTTCGTCCTTACGTTAACAAACCACATTTTGCGCCTGGTTACCTGTCTACAAGGACTGGCAACATAGCTATTGGTTCTCTGGTTCTCTACGTCAGAGGAGTTGTCAGGTAAGGCCACGTGTCATTAGCGAGTTAATGTCAGGTACTTTTTCTGTGGTAAAACTGTTAGCTTTAGATTGTTCTGATTCGTGAATGACTGAAGACGACGGAAAATTAGCTCCTTTTACTGGAGGATGTTGTAAACTAAGTCTCAAATACTCAAGTCTTCAAAAGAGATATAAAGCAACAAACAGACTAATAAATGCATGGACTTAATTTACTCTACTCCTTCTCGATCAACTTTTTGGACCTACCTCGGATGTTCGTCCGGATGTTCGTCACCATCTCTTCTCCGGCTTGGCACAATAGTTTTTTCAGATTTTTTGCACAATGGTGCAAAATGGTGATTCCCAAAAAGTTACGGAGCCCAATTTTCGAAAAAAAAATGTTCCTGCTGAAAATACCGGAAATATGCTGGAAACCGGTTTTTTGGCATTTTCTGGAGATTTCATCATTAGTTTTTTCTGATTTTTGCACAGAGATGTGTATTAGCAATGCCCAAAACAAGCCCGAGAAAAAAATTTTCCGGCTGGAAATCGCTTAAGCTCGATTTTCTTATTTTTTTTCTTTACTATAGATACAACTATATCATGCAGTCACATGTGAAACCACTTCATCAGAAAGTTTCGGACACTGCTGAAAAGTTGGATATGGTGTCCGAAAAATTATCTGGCATGGAAAAAAAATTGAAGGTATGCGAATAAACTTTTTTAAATTCCCCTTCTGATAAAAAGCTTTTAAAAAGTTGATGTTTTGATCGTGTTTCAAATAACGATTGTGATACTTTATTACATTAGTAAATACGACTTTCATTTTTGTTGAGGGGCTTTCAAATATTTCTATTATCAAGACATTTTTCCTAGTCTAATAGACAGAAAATCAAACAGATGGCCCTGAATTAAGCCAAAAATATTTTTTTTAAATCACGTAAAGGAAAAGCCTTTTAGATGGTCTAACGGGTCTAACTACAATAAGCAACCAGGTTGCTAAGGCTTCAAGCCCTCAAATTAGCCAATTTTTTTCACTTGTAAAATAAAAACCTTTTAGATAATCTAACCATGGCAAAGGATAGCCCTTAACCAAATAAGCATAAATGTGGTAGAATATTAGGGGTGGTCAAAGCAAATTTTTTCAAAGAATGAGCTAGAATGCAAAGTAGTGCCAAGCCCTGGCCCGAAAATTACAGTTGCTAATTAAAAAAAAATTTTGTATGGCAAATGATAGCTCTGGAACCAATAAGCATAAAATATGGCATGACAACTAGTATTTGGGGTGGGCATTAACGAGCAACCTCAGAGCAAAAGCTAATAAACCAGTAGACGATGTTATCGTCCGTTACAGTGATAGTAAAGGCGGGAAAAATGGCGGTATGGCGTTATGGCGGTATACGGAAAAAAATCGGCGGGAGAGTTTCGAAGAAACGGACGATAACTCTTTGGCATAAAAAAAAATTTGCGGTTTTGCTTGGACTAACCAGTGAGACTGGTTAGTCGCTCCGTGGTGAAAACTGCCTAAGTTTAAAGGCCGAGCTTGGTTCAAACGATCAAAAACACGCTGGTAGAAGAAGACACAAGACAAAATGATCCAGCTCATTATGGATTTTTTCTTCTTGGTTCATTTGTTTTATTGAGACTTCAAGATAACTTAGTTGAAGGGAGTACTCTTTCCTCAAGTATGCTTCTTTAGAAGCTGTTTTTAAAATGATTTTTCAACTGAAGTCAACAGCAAAAAGACACAGAAACTATAAGGTAAAAGTCACTTTGTGTATTTATTATGAATCTTATGAATCACTGGCAGTGTGAATGCCCTCATATCTCCACTCTTAAAAGTTTTTCCATCTGGTGTTAGCAGTTCTTTGACAACTTGAAAATTTTCAAACAAAGTTTATTGTGGACTTTTAAAACTGCTTTTACCGTATGACAACTTTCAACTTTCCTCAAAATTTGGGATTTCTCATTTTGATTTGAATTGTCAAGAAGTTCATTATCTAGTTAAAAGTTCAAGTTTTAGGTACTATGTAAAAATTATCAGATTATTATTCTAAATTTTTTTAGGTAAGCTAAAAATCAGAAATTGGACTGTTGGATGCATGGGAAAATAATGAGAATGTTTGTCAGTAATTTGCAGAGAGCACGATACCGAAATGAAATATTTGGCACAGCGTCCTGATATATCTTTGAGATTGAGACATAATATTTCAATCGACGTTCTGGGTATAAGTTGAGATTATGACTTGGAATATTTCACTTGACGTCCTGGTACAATTTGAGATTATAACTTGGAATATTTCACTTCACGTCCTGGTTTAAATTGGGATTATAACTTGGAATATTTCACTTGACGTCCTGGTTTAATTTGGGATTATAACTTGGAATATTTCACTTGACGTCCTGGTACAATTTGAGATTATAACTTACAATATTTCACTTGACGTCCTGGTTTGATTTGGGATTGTAACTTGGAATATTTCACTTGACGTCCTGGTACAATTTGAGATTATATACAATATTTCACTTGACGTCCTGGTTTGATTTGAAATTATAACTTATTTCACTTGACGTCCTGGTACAATTTGAGATTATGACTTGGCATATTTCACCAACGCCCTGGTATAAATTGAGACTGTTACTGAAATATGTTATCATGATATGCAATTTTTCACTTGACGTCCTGATATAATTTGAGATTATGATTTGGAATTTGGAATTTACATCAGCCTTCTGGAATTAGTCGAGACTGTAATACAGTATTGTCGGAAGGCAGTTTAGAATCATTTGTTTATCATGATTGAATTACCTATTTATCAGTTTTTGTAAATAAGAAATTTAATGTCATTTAAATCTGCCTCAAGGTTTTTACTGATTGGTACTTTTCCATTTTTAAAGCTAATTTCTGGGGATTTCTTAACTTTTCTCCTATTTCATCCTCGTTTTTAATGTCTCTTTTTGGGTAGAAAGAAATTCAAGCTCAAATCAAAGCAAGATCTACATACTGCAAAGCTTACAAGCTGGAACTTTTTTACTTTTTCCCTGCAAAAGTTATCATAAGATTTTTCATCCACTACTGTAAATTTTTTATCAAACAGGAAAGTCACAAATTCGAGATTGCAAGTATTTAAACTGTCAATGATTTGTATACATATCCTTTGTCTTTGAGCAAATGGTGGTGGGGAGAATTACGAATATACTATAGCTTTTTATTTACATGGACTTTAATATATAAAAGGGGTAAATATAAGGATAAAATCCTCAGGCAAAAAAACAACAAACAAACAAACTTACATGATTTGATGTTTTTTAAGAAATTTATAACGTGAAAGTTTAGATAGATATCCTTGTTGCAAAGAAATTACAAACTTATTAAAAGAATGATTGTTTATAAAAATTGTTTTCTAAGAAAAGAAAGTGTAGTTCCAAGAAAATATAAAAGGAATAAAAGGAAGAGGGTCTCCAAAGAGAACTAAAATATTTCTTGGAATCCCTCTTTTATCTCAGTTTCTCTCCCGCCTCTTTTTTTTTGTTTTGATTTTTTCGAATACCGAACACAGTTGGCCTCGCATACGGAAACTCGAATTCGTACGATTTGGGCAGTTTCTGTATTTTGTACCAAAATCGTATAGTCTAAGACTGGCAACTCTACCGACTGTTAACTCTTTTCGGCAAAAAAAACCCGTTTGCGAATTTTCTTCGGCTTTGGGCTTTTTTCTTAGATAGTGATTCGTCTTAGACTATAACATAGTCTAATAAACCAGTTGCTTATAAAAAAGACAGTGTATACGATATTTAGGATTTCGTGTTTGTTTTATTTTGGTAGGATTTGAAAGTACGCTTGTGTGCACTTGGCGAGAATTTTGAGGACGCATGCGTTGAAAGGTCGCAACAGAAAGAATCCGTCGACCATTTGAATCAATTGCTGGATAAAGAAACGGAATTTGATAAGGTAAGCATATGAATGAATGAATGAATGAATGAATGAATGAATGAATGAATGAATTTGAATTTGAATTTGAATTTGAATCTTTTTTCTACAAATAATACCAATAAAAGATTAACAAAGAGGTTAAGATTATCAATATCAAATTCGAAAGTCGGTGAAAAGAGACGAAATAATTTCTAGCCAATAGACGAAGTTTTAGCCGATCACGTTTTTCTCTTTTAGGTTATTAGAATGTTTTTTCTAACAATTTTCAAAAAGACAGTATTTAATATCAGCAGATCAATGCATTCAATGATTTCCTGAATCTCTCCACCAACACGTTAAAACACGTGTCCAGGGGTGAAAAATCGAAATGTCCAGAGGTAGATCATTGAAAAAATAATATATCTTCCACGCCCCATGGATCTTTTATGTAAGAGTCCAAAGCTTGATTAAAATATCTAACCAGGCCCTTAATCCAAATTACTAAGACAAAACTTATGTCAAAAACCTATAAATGTTTTCCTACAAAGTTTGGTGAAAAGCTTTAATCAAAACTCAATCCAATTTCCTAAGACAAATTTTATACAAAAATCTACACAATTTAAAAAAAACACTACAGATGAACATTAAGGCTGGTAACAACAGTATAACCAATTCCAATATTAACATCACTTTCCCAAAAATGTAAAACTCTGTGCGATCCAAAATATCAATATTAGTTGAAAGTGCCCAAAACTGATTTATTAAAACCAAAAGCACTAATAGTGAAGTGGATAGCAACTGAATGAAATTAAGTGTCTTTTCGACGAACGGTTTAATCACGTAATCATGAACAATGAACAGAATTAAGAGGAATCCAGCAGGATATAGTTTCATTATTGGTGATCTGATGAAAGTGGTAATAACGATAAGGATTAATCGACGTATGATTAAGACCGGTTCCCATATTGTCCTCTCTCGTCCGCCATCTCTGGTCTCGTGTTCACAAAATGGTTCATTAAGGAGATTCAGAATGTTTGTTTTCTCTTTGATCATTTGATGTGACCAAAACACATCTGATGAACGACTTTCTTGGTAGCTTTTCCTAATGTTTATTATCAATACTAAAGGTGGTAATGTCAGAATCACCAAAAACTCGTTCGGTGTTATATCATTTGATCGTAACCAACGACAACCAATATACAATACAATAGGGAATGGTAAAACCCACAGAATGATAATTACAATAATTATGATCTGCCAATTTTGTAAACATTCAAATTCTGCTTGGTTATAAATGTAAAATATACCATCAATTTTGATACAATCGACGGATGTGATACAAAACGTTGCAATTCCTGAATAACTAAGTGTCAACAATTGAACATAACTCACTTTTAATCTGTTAGTAAAAGTTGATGAATCATGGTTCTCATTCCCTCGATATGATTGAATAAATGAATAAACATTACAAAAAAATAGTGATATCGGTATCAGAATCATACTGGAGAGGATAATACTCAATCGAAACAGTTCAATACTAGCAACGTTTTGCGTTTGGACTGGACAAAGATCAAGGAAATCAGTCGATTGGACATCAATCTTGATATTAAAAAACGATGTTAGAATATCAATGGGATACGACATGTGATATTTCATTTTGGATGAAGCGTTTATACGAACGATTGATGCTGCTTGGTAAAAGAAGAAAGTGATTTTGATAAGACCTGTCAACATTGATGCTGATTCTCTGGATCTATTCGGTGATTGACCATCATTCATCAATAAGTACGAAGATGTTGTTTCATCTGGTTCCTCAGATTCCAATGGTCTGTCAACTCGTTGTTGGATCTGGCTTCTCAAATAAATGATCACTTCTTTATAATACAGTAAAATGAAGAATGTCAGAAAAATAACAATGACATAGGCGAACCAAAACCATATCGCATGGCAGGTTTGCGGGTTGACGCATTTATTATGGGTAAACAAACTAATCAGATAACCGTCTTTACAGCTCCCACAAAGTCTTCCTTGTCGATTGTTCATACACGTATCGTAAGATAAACAATCCTTCAATCTTGGACAACAGTAAAAAGGTGGGCACAACTCAAATGTCACATATCCTTGGGAATTTGAATGTCCCCAATAGTTTCCTCTACTTTTGATACCATCAATACAGGATGCTTCATAAGGACATGGAAAACATGTCGAGTTATGGACATTTGCAACTCCTTCAGCGTCGTACTCGATATAAGATTTATTTTTCGCGTTATAAGACATACTATCACATTTGATGCATTGAATTTTGTTATAAATAGATAATGCATAATCAGATCTGTCCTTGATACAATAGTTCTCACTATAGCAGGAAATATTCGAGTTTAGAATTTCAATTGGAAAATAAGTTTTGCCACCAATAAATGTTACGCTATTACGATTATCAACTGCTGAAACTCCCGATTTCACCTTCAACGCAGTTATTCTTATGATTATCACTCCTTGAAAACCATCTGCATCAATATGAAACGCACTTTCCAACGACGGCGGTGCCGAGTTATTTAAGAATGTACAATTGATTAATTCGATGCTTCCTTGAGCCCCAGTCAGCATCAATGCTGCAGCGGCGTTCAAACTAAACACAAGATCGTCGGAAAGAAAATTGTCCTTAAAAGTTGTATTTACAATGTAAACCTGTTCTGTTCCACTTATGAATAAAGCGCCTCCTTTGGATTTCTTAAAAATCGACCTTTTAATTATGACATTTACTTCGTTACCGTATATACCAAGCTGATATTTTCCAAGCGGTTTAAAATCTGATGATTCAAAAGTACTTTTAATTTGAGGTTCTTTTTCAAAATGCTGGCTTACCATCATAGCTGAATCTTCATTTGTACCGGTAAATATTGAATCTAAAACTTTCAATTTCAATAATGTAGCATCCTCAGACGTTCCAAGTGAAATGCGGGAGTTCATCGAAACAATATTCTGCAAAATCACTTTGCAAAACGAACATTGATCAATATTAATATGGACGAGTGAATTCGAAAAATATGGCTCAATCATGGTCAATAAAGGATGTCCTTTTGATTTTATTTCACTATCTACAATACCGAGTTGATTGTTAAGATGGATGCCATTGAAGTGGTTTTGGATATATTGAAGCTTGCTACTTGCACTCAAACGTACCATAATGTTAGAATTTAAAAAATGATTATATTTGATGGTTAAATTAAAAGTGTCCCCATTCAACAGAAATATGTCTGTTGTTGGTATGCCAAATGATTGAATCCTTGTAATGTTACAGCTTAAAATCGACAAACAATTTTTAAAAGCGATAATACCATCGTGGGGCCTTTGCCATTCTGTTTTCTCATTTCTTTGGACGTGTTGATTTAAACTGAACGACTCAGCTACGAAAGAAGACTTTATTAATGTAATGTTAACATTGCTAGGTTTATCCAATACAGCAAACCATGCCATGTCTTTCCATTCGAGTAAACAGTTATACATCATCATCATTGTGCTTGCTGAATCATATATCGTGTGTATTAACACCAACATTGATGTAATATTGAGTTTGAAATGCAGGTTTTTGATGACCAGCTTTGATGCTTCGGTCTGGAAAAGATGGATGGTGTCGAAATGATTATACATTGATATTGTTGCTTTTTCTGTATCATTTCCCCAACGGTTGTAACTTCCAATAGTTAAGGAATGAGGGATGCCGATAGTTTTGTTATGCCAATAAACAAAGGTGGACTCTAATAGAATACAGTCCCCATCTTGAGACTTATTGATAGCAATATCCAAATCGAAACACGGTTCTGTGATGGAGCCACAAGACTTTTTGTTATACGTACTGTTTTTATTGTGCGAAACATGAATCACATGTGCATTTGATAAGGTCCCTATGAAACGAAATATAAAATAAAAGTATATATCTCATATAGAGGGTTACCTGGTTGACTAAGCTCTAGTTTATACGGCCCACGTTTCGCCCTGCCTATTCTAATTGTGAATTAAGGTGAGCATAAAGTGGGCTGTCTAAAGTCAATGCATTGCCCTCCTTTGGCGTCAATGCAATGTCTTCTTTCAATCTCTTCTAAGCAAAGAACTTAACTGCCCACTGTGTGCCAGCTTTGTGCCTACTCTTACAATAGACGATATCGGCTTTACATAAAAACTCAGATATGACCCCCGAGAATTGCCCACAATGCTTTAGAATAGAATAGGCAGGGCGAAAAATGAGCCGTCTAAACTATATTTAAACTACGTCCCTTATGGATGCAAACGTTCGATTTACGTATGGGATCATCTGCTTGATTCCTTAGTGGCGGATTTTCCTTAAATCGCAAAACTTTATCAAAGCATGAAAAGCTTCTATAATAAGAAACTTCGGTTAACATACGATTGGGACGTGTCATGGAAGGTTGTAAGATAGTAGTAAAATAGTCAAACAATTTCTACTGCCATAAAACCAAAAATTTCAATGTTACAGCGAAAAAGTATTTAAAATACACTGCAAATTTGTACCTAAAAAAAGTTATTGTAAATCTCTGTCTGGTTAGGAAAATCTTTACCTAGACAAGTTGTCCCAAGAAAATAAATTATCATTATAAAGAACATTTTCTACAAAACTTTGACCATATAATCTCTTCTTTAAATGAACACTTTTATCAGAAACGTAAACTTTCTCTCTCTCGCTAATGTCTTCCAACTGTTTGTCACTTCGAATATTTTTTGTTTGTTATCTGTATTTAAACTTGTTCTGACAAGCAACATGCATAACTTTCATAGCAGACATACATTTGGAAATTTGTGTTATTGTATATTTTTGTTTACATAAAGGTCGTTTTAAAAATTTTACAAAAGTCATATGATCCATTTGAAAAGTCATCTTACTGAAGGAGCAAATTGGCATTTAAATTGCGCGCAAATTGTTTGCAAAAAGTACATCTATATCCTCTGATTCTTTAGACTAGAGTCTACTTATGACTGAACTTTGCGTTTTGACAATTCTTGATGATACTGAGTCCAGTAAAGTAGACTAGGAGCGTTTGACAAGGTGAAAGAATTTTGAAAGAAAAAAAATACTTATAGCTGAAAAATGTAATTAAGGATGAGAAACAAACATCAATAACAGATTTGTAATCCTTTATTCTCAAATAAAAACATTACATCGTACTGATTTTACCTTCCAAAAACAACTAAAATCTGGCGGATTGTCTTACAGTCCGCCTAAGCGAAAACATATTACCATATACTACGGGGCCACTTAATCGCGCCATCCAGTCTATAAGAAAAGATTTAGTTGGGGCCCGGGCTACTGCTTCTTTGACATTTACAAAGCGTTCTTCATTGGTGGAAATATCATCCGCGAGTAAAATACAGCATAACTTATTTGAAGTTTTAAGAATGTCAGCAAATACATTTGGTACATACATTTACATTTGGTTTGAATTTCGTGCCAAAAAAGCCGTTGATAAGGTTGGCCAATCAGGTTCGCGCACAAATCAAAACAACAATAATATCACGTGATTTCAACAATTGTTTAACAGCCAATAAAATTCTGCGACCAGATTTGGCATCTATACAAAAATACCCGGCTACTCTGTTATTTATATTATTATTCGTTTTAACTAAATGCTATACTTCAAAATCACACGAACAGAGTAGACGGGTCTCCCAGCTATGTCTTGTCTTATCTTCTGTTTTACCTTATTATGTTCTTTAGATTGAGTCCTGAGAATGAATAGTTTTTAATTAAAAAGGTTTTGGTTTCATCTCAGACACATGTTTGATTCCAGACCAGTGCTACCTACTGTTATAATGTGTTCGATTTTGTGCTGTTTTTCTTTCCTTCTTTCTAACTAATATTGCTCCACATTCGTGTCAATTCATTCTGAAAAAGCTCGTAAATTAAAATTAACGAGTAAGCAAACGGTATCACTCTTATTTAAAAATTCCTTTCTCCACATACCACAGCTCTTATCAAGTCTTACCGAAGATTGGAAAGACACATTGGAATCTCTCGACCAATACACAACTAATATATGCAGTGAAGTTCTATTAGCTTCGGCTTTTTCAGTGTATATGGGGCCTTACGATGAAGGCTTTCGTAGCAAAATGCTGACTGAGCACTGGTACCAATGTTTGGTTAACCAAGGCATGCCTGTTGATTTGGGACTGCGAGACAACATCATCATTGGATCAAAGAAAGACAGGGCTAAAGGAGACACGACCGCGGAGAGCAGAACAGGCACGCCACCTCAGTTATCATACCACGATATGTTTTATGAAGTTGCGCAGAGTCTAGTCTCCGAAGACACTTTAAGGAAGTGGTTGACTCAAGGCTTTAATTGGGATGTTATTCAGAATTTGGTCTTGTTAAACACTCCTTTGAAACGTGCTGTTTATTGCATGGACCCTGAACACAGATTAGACGGATGCTTGCAAGAAATACGGCTAGAGAATCAAGAAATCATTGAACTGGATTATGCTCAAAGGTAAAGAGGATTTTTCTTACCCTTTTATATTTTTTAGATGCTTAGAGGTACACGTTATTCTAACATTCTAACAACGTCCGCTTTAAACAAAAGTAAAGTACAACTTTCGACCTTTCCAATGCCGTGCGATCACAAATTTCGAGAAATATATTGTTTATTTTTCTTTGTCAGCATAAGAGGCCCGCCTCCTATCTATAGTCATAAAAAAGAATATGTTTAAAACATCAGGGTGCTTGTTCTATTCTTATTTGGTTAAATTCTTTCTCGCAGAGATTCTAACTTCATCAACATTTTGGAGAGGGCCATTTCTAACGGTGCCATGGTTACCATTAAAAACATTGACAACGAAATCGATCCCATCTTTCATTCGCTCATTTATCTATTGATGACGTCATCGAGCAACGAAGTTGGCAATGGTAAGATTTTTGGTGTATTGTTGTGCCGGATTTTAGTTTATACCATCCATCATTTTACCTTTGGAGATCAATTTAATGATTTTCCAGTCTTTCCAGACAACATATTGCATTTGTGCTTCTCGAGCATTTTTCCGAACTTCTCGGGACACACCCCTTTTGAAATCCGTTTTTATAGAGTCATTATTTTTACGTGGATAGCCAAGTAATCTATGACTTTTAGACAGTCTACCGATTGTCTTCACGGCGTTCACGGCCATCCGACTCGGCTATCTAGAGCGGAACAATAGATGCAGTGAGGATCCCTGGTTTCAGGAGCTGGCACCTTGACCAATCGCTCCCTTTTTAGTATACACCCTCTCTCTAATTCGAATCTCTATTATTCGAATCTTTCTGTAATTCAAATCTTTCTGTAAAACTAAAACATTGGTCCTCTCAACTGGAAAAGGCTTTGAATTACTCTTTCTAATAGCATACCGCAGTGAATCTAAAAATAGTCATTGATTTTTCTGTTTGACCGAAATTCAATCCCATCATCCTTCACGTTAACTACGTCTGCATGCAAATTACACTCAACTACAAAGAAAAAGTAATGACTTTCACGACTTTTTAATTAAGACGAAAAGGATTGTGGGATTGATTTTCTGTCAAGTGTTAAAAGTAATAATTATGACGTTTGCATAACGGTGTGCTATTCGAATGTTTCTAATTCAAATGTAAATTTTTTACCTCGAAGATCGAATTAGAGGGATTCAACTGTATTTAACCGTCAATCACATATTTTGTGTTTTCAGGGAAACAAATCATCAAATTTAACGGTCACAGGCTGCAATACAACCAGAATTTCCGCCTCATTATGATCAACAGGCTGTATAATTTCAACATCCCAAAAGAATTCTACAGTCTTTGTACAGTGATTGATTTACGACCTACGCAACATCTTCTTTGCTCTGACGTCCAACAAGTTTCACTAGATTTGATGTCACCCAACGTGCTGGATTATTGGCGGCATATTTTGTATTCGGGTTTGACGATTATTCGTCAACTAGATTCCATTAATGGAAACCTCATGAATGAAATACAGAAATGTCAGGGCTCACACGAGATGTGGAATAACACTGAGAAACTACAAAACCTTGCTCTGAAACGAAAGGAGGTAACCCAGCTGTATTTTAAACGTTTTCTTTTCAATTCACGCCAACTATGTTAATGTGAACGTTAAGAAAAAATATATTGACTTGAGAATTCGCTTTTACAGAAATAGTTTAAGAAATAGTAAAAGAAAGATCCAGGGGTCACTTCCTCAACATAGGGGGTATAAATTTTTTCTGGAATAGCCCATTCCATTGTTAAAGTTTTAGAGTACCCTAGTTGGTTTCCTTCATGCTTTTTTCGCCGCTCTGATTCAATTTCTCATTATTTCTGGTTTATAGCTAAATACACAACTTACCATCATTCAAACAGAATATAAAGAATGTAAGAAACTTATGGCTGATAATGATTACTTCTCCAAGATATTGGCCCAATTATTTCTCCTTCAACGCTCTATATGTCGCCTTGGAAGTTATTACCAGTTCAATTATGGCGATTTTATTACCACATTGAAAAACATTATCCAAGACAAAGGGTTCAAAACCCAAACTGATGTAAAAGATGACCAAACACCTGACACATATCTTGTTTATGATGCGAACGCTGCGCACTTGTTATCCAGCGAAATTGTATTCACCAAGAGATCGTTTGATATGTTGAAGGAAGAGGACGCTGAAGTGGTTTTGAAGGAATTCGAAAAACGATTCTTTATGAAACTTAAAAGGTTTTTATGTTTATGTTCATGTTTCTGTTTCTTTTCTTTAAAGTTTATGTAAAGTAGTACAATGTGTACTTAGCTCGAGGCTAATCAATATCAACTATTATTTACAATCCTATCTATAAAGTTGATACAAGATCAACCTGGTTTCACAAACATTCTAAAGCGGGGTTAGAATGTCGTACTTTTGTTGTCCTGGGACTTCCCTTCACTCGCCAGATGAAATCTTTGCTTTCTTCGTTCATCTCTTCATTTCGTTTCTTTGTGATTTCATTATTTTCTCTGATCTTCATTCGTTCCGTCTTTGTGAAATCTTCGGTCACACCGATTTTGTAGCTAGGTGCATTGATCTTTATCCTGTGTAGATGACTCATAACTCGTTCCTTATGTTTTTTATCAAAGAAAGTAACTTTCAATGGTCGGTTCTTGTCACTGATTTTCTTCCCGATACGTTCATGCGCTGTTTTGAAATTTTTGAAGATATGTTTTTCAACGGTTCCAAAGATGTTCGTAAATAGTTTGATGACTTCTTTGGTATCGCACGCACTACCTTCTTCGTCAGTTTCGTCCTCGCCTCGAAGACTATGTAAAACTATATTCTTCTCCCTGGATCGAATTGTCCTTCACGCTGTTCTTGTTGTTGTTCTTGTTGTTGTTGCTCTTTGACGATAGATTTTATATCTATTTCTTTTATCTTTGTGACGTTCGCGTAAGTCTGTTTAGCTTCTTCTGATTTTATTACACCATTCTTATAAAAAAAGCGTGTACTCTTCTACTTGCTCCAGATTTCTTTCAATTCTCACCCAGCTTGCACACAGCTTTGTTTCTATGGCCATAACGTCCATAGTCTCTATTATTATAACATTGAAACAATGTTGTTGAAACAGCACTGTGTTGTACATTTTTTTTCAGAGCCCGCTTCTGTACTCTTGCACATAGGCCATAAACATGTAAACATTTTGTCTAATTTTGAACTTTCCCTCCAAACTCACTGAAGTTGGTATCAATACTGTTAAAACCTTACTGATATGTAAATCGTAGCATTTTGAAATATTATCCCATAAATTGAATATTGGTTTTACAGGACAACATCACGTGATCATTACGAAGTGATTCGATTGGTTTACATGTTGATGTTGAAAAACGAAGAAGAAAAGGATATTGTTAATGAAAATTTCATTGCAATTCTTCTTTCCTTTAAAGGTAACTTTCCCTTGGGTTAATCAATCAAATCTACCAAAACAATCTTTTATAACAATAGTTTTATTTTATAACAGCACTCCTGTTTGTTGCTCGCCCGATCTTAAGGTGCTTGTTTTGTCCCTTCAAACAATGGCTATTTTGAAAAATGCAATAAATCCATTATCGTTTAGATTTATACAACCAATCACAGCGCGATTTCAGTACCCACGTGACTCCATTTAACAAACCTGATTGGCTAACACCTGTTCAATACAACACGCTCCAACATTTTGCTGAAAAATTCCCACCTTTCAAACCTTTTGTCGAAGATCTCATTACGTCATCAGGAGCAATCAAGGAATGGTCAGAAACAACACGCCCGGAAGAAACACCCTTACCGCTTAACTCATCTTCGGCACTGCGTGTTTTGGCCATTATGGCACTCCGTCCGGATAGATTGAGTTTTGCATTGAAGAAGTGGACCAGAGAAATTATGGAGGATTTTACTTTCCCTGGGTTGATGGAATGGCTTGCTTCGTTTGATTCTGCCAAGACTTTGTTGATTGTGAAAAGCAGGGAGATGGAGTGTGCGCAATACATGGATCATTTACAAGCTTATGCAGAGGTAAATATCATTTCTTTTTTAACCTTTTCAATAGAAAATATCTTCCTAAATATTGAATTAATTATAGGAAAAATTTAATGAGATATGAATCTAGAGTTGAGGTATATTCAACATAATGTTGTTTCAACAGCATATTTGCGCTATGCGGACGCTAGAGATGAACCTTGTTTCAACCGTTTGTGCTCAGTTAGAACAAGACTACAAAACTCTATAGCGATTTCTAGAATGGACATGTCTATAGTAATTTCCACCTAACGGTTGAGGCTAGCCGTACCGCAAATGTTAGACAGGTTTTGTCTTGAAGAGGTTGTGTTTTCTCGTAGTTGCAGACGGAGCTGCAACGAAATTTTAAAATTTAGATATAAATTTACATAATATTGAATATAAAGGAGACATTGATAATTGTTTTCGATATCTTCACTATATCTACAGAAGGAGAAATTAAAACCACACTACATTTGTATGAGTCAAGCTGATCGAGATACGATTGATGCCTCGCTCACCTCTGCTATTCAACACGATTTGTTCCTTGTTATTGACAATATTCATTTGACTAATCAAGACCATTTGTCTTCGTTATACAATCGCTTGTTCAGACTTCGTCAACAAAATATTGATGGTAAGAATATGAATATTGTTGCGATGGTCACTTAGTACTAGAAGATAAATTCTCGATAAAATAACTTTGCTATTTTGCCTTTTTTTGGATAAGTAGTGTGTATCAGTGTATCATTTGAAATCAAATTTATTCTTTGGTTCTTGATGGCTAATTACATGTGATAGTTTTCAAGAATCTCGAATAAAAGATGCTTCAAATTCTTGAAACAAAGAACTGACTATTATCACGATACCTGTTGTAGGGGGTCTTGTCCCAATAAAGTCGAGCATTTACAATCAAAGTATTCATTTTTCCTTTTTTCATACTCACAGGTGTCCGATGGAGGGTAGTTCTGGTTACAAACGACACAAGGAATATTAACGAACCCTTATTGAGATTCTGTACAACGGTCAATTGGGATTCTATCAATTTTGACGAAAAACGGACGAAGCTATGCGAAGAATTATCATGGACGAAATGTTTACATTTCAATATCACAAAAGCTTTGAAGGTTAGTATTTGCCTTTTTCTGACCCAATACATAGTTTTGATTTTGAAAATGTGGTTAGCAAACTGTCATATTTTCTCCTTACTCTTCAGATCAACTTTTAATCAAACATTCCTGGTATAGGTTATTGCACGATCGAAAAGAAGCGTGCAAAAATCAGGACAAAATAACGACTACCTTTCGGTCAAATATTTTGAAGATTTTGCGTCCGACCAACATTACCTTAGAATTGTCTTCTGCGATCCAACTGGATGAAGAAAAAATATATGAATTTAGCAGATCACTATCCGTAGAGCTCGAGTACCAACATTGGTACGTTTGCTTTAGGCTGTACGCATCTCCTCTGATATGTTTTGACATAGAGGATGCCCATCGTGTATAAAAGGAATTCTAGAACTCTCTGATTTTTTTATTGGACTTAATAAATTTTACAATTTGCCCTACGAATGATTAAAAATTGAGTTAAGCCCGGTGCGTTTAGCCCGTTCGTCAAAATCAACAAGCGCTCGATGTATTTAACATATAGCCTTTTTACAATATTTTGATCTCTTATTTTCTAAAGAGTATCCCAATTGGAGTTTGGAAAACACTACAAGAGGGCTCATCACTAGACTTGCGGACGCTGGTGTACACATTGTGTGTTTTAGACGGTTATGTGACGTCACTTTATGCTGATTGTACATCGAAGCGATCGCTTGTTCCGCTCGCATCCGATGGTTTTCTCAAAGTGGTGGATTATGTAATTGGAGAATTTGAGAAAGGAAAAACAGACAACTTTCTATACCATGAGATTGTGTACCTTCTATCAGAGGTAGGCTAAACCTTTTTCAAACCCCACGACTCCTAGTAGTAGCAGTCCTGCAGAAAATTAAAAAGATAAAATTCTTTCTACGTCTGTTTAAGGTTACGTAAATGTTAGGAACGTGATATGAACGCTAAAACAACGTTGTATGTCAAGCCAATCCTAAGAGAGTGTACAAAAGCCAGGTTGTTTCCAGGGCTTGAAATAGCCCCAAATAGCTCCTTGTCCGACCAGAAAATCATGATTTTCAAGCTAAAGTAACCCTGATCGGACATATTGTACGACTCACTTGAAATCGTTATTTCGAGTCTTGTGTTTCTGTAGAAAACATTACGTCATGAATATGATGAAAACATTTTTCCATTTCTTCAACAATATTGTTCAGAGAAGCATTCACAGTCATGTTATTATTTCTTCTTTAGGAAATTTACAGTTTTCAAAATGAGCCGAATCCAATCCGAGAATTAGCTTTAGACATTGTTTGTCGGCCAGCTGCCAATCATGCTATCAAATCGCTTTCTATTGGTTCAATACAAATCCCTATTCCACCAATCAACGTTCCACCACGTGACTTTGCATCTTGGTTTGATAAATATTTTACCAAATGGTTGCAAGAAAATTCTCGAATTGAATTAGAAGTTTGCCAAACAAAATGGCTGAGATTTGTCCACACCGAAACGTAATATTTCTTGATTTTGTGTTTAAATTTTCCCAGAAAAATACAGTATATCCCAAAAAAAGCGGACAAATTTTTTATATAAGGGTATTTTTTTTAGAGAAGATCAATTACCCGGTAAGAGTGTAAAAAAAGTTAGGAGAACGATTTTTTAGATTTCGTGGAAAACTACAAGCATGGTCAAAATAATTTGGACCCTCAGATCCTAAAGTTAGTCTTAAGTCTTGTGTTAAAATTCAGAGTTAAAATTTTATCCTTCCAACCTAACTTAGAGCACTTCCAAATCCTTTGTGGTTTTTAAAATTCGTGGAAATTTCCCGTTTTTCAAAAATTAAGAACAACTGACTCTAAGCATGTGACAGTTTCTTTCTTGTTTTCTTCAGATCCAAACGTTTTTGTGAAGATTTGAGCTCAGTGTATACCAACCTTAACAACAACACAGCCATCTTACCGTCACGTGTAATCCAGCCCTTAAAAATTAATGTTCAATCATTGTACGAGAACCTTTTACAATGCAAAGAGAACGTTCCAGAACAGATTATTTTAAAAGAACCGCTGACTGGCTCTAAAGACATGCTAAAGATGTTCTGGAAAAAGGTTTGTTCAGCCAATTGGTAGAAAATTGTGACCACTCATTTGTGACCATACTGACCACTTTCCTATTTTTTTGTGAAAATATATTCAATCCACTGACCTTTATACATCCCTGGACCAAGTTTCTCAATACCGGCAAAACATAATCTTTGATCGGAGTTTTTTGAAAAGTGGTACCCTAATGGCGGCACTACTCAATAGCGGTGTAAATGCATCGAGAGCGCTAAGGTCTACTTTTCCTCAAATACTTTTGATGATGTAGCGCCGTTAGACGTTAATTTTTGACATTGCAATGGCTTCTTCTCGGGTACCAATTCCAAAAAAACTCTAATCAAAGATGGCGGATATAGCTTGGTCCAGGGATATATAAAGGTCAGTGATTCAATCAAATGCGTTATTTTTGAATACTTCTTTCATAATAAGCTTCTTTTGCAGCATTGAATTAAAAGAGGTGGGGTCGGTACTAGAATCTTAGCCATGTTGTTTAGAGATGTGGTGGTATATCCAAAAACTAAAAAATATTTTAGTACCACAGAGTACCAAAATACTAAAAAGGTGGTGTACAGACTAAAAGTTAAGAAATTTTTAGTACTTTGTACTAAAATTAGTGTATTTCATAATTTTTTTAATCTTTTTCAGAATTGCTGTGATTTTCAGAATTTTTTTCATTTCAAGAAAGTTTCCCAAGATTAACCATTTTTGCAATCATTTTTTTAAGTTGTTAATGTTCAGTTGCTATAGGTGTATAGTGACCTAGTGAACCGTAAAAATGGCAGATGAGAAGTTGCCCCCTTGGTAACTCACCTATGAGAAACCATTAGAAGGCAACTTCCCAGCTGCCATTTTTTTACGATTCATTAAAAGTCCGGTTATTTTCAACTCTTTACCTTTGACACCTTCAGGAGTGCAAGCATTTCAACGAGAAGATTTTACAAATCAACGAAATGATCAGTGTGGTGGAGAAAAACATAGCTGGTGGAGAACGTGTTTTACCACAAAAGTATCATGGAGATGTCATTGCATTGTCTTCTGGATATGCTCCTTCCTCTGTGTTGCCCAACAATCGAAAACAAAACATGAATGACCTCAAGAAATGGTTAAATGGTGAGATATTGATTAGTTATTGTACTTTATTTCGGCAAAAGTATCACTTTTTGATCTGGAATTCTTTGGTGTAGCGTCTTGGCAGGGGAACGGTCTGGAAGGTGCGCATTTTTTTCAAGGGGTTCTTTTCTTTGCTAATTTCTACACCTTGCTTTGTGTTAACCCAAAATAAATATTGAAAAATTGTCGCGCTGGCCTCCCTCGCGTAGCGTTCAAACTTATTTTTCCTAGAGGGACGCTAAGACGGCTACTTCGGAAATTGTCCCTCTCGTTTGTACCAATTTCGTTCAACCCTACTTTTCCTCTTCAAATTCTTGATGAAAGGTTCAAAGAATTTTCGACTATCAAGAAGGTGTTTTAGGTCTTCGTCAGTTCTAAATGATTCTAAGGTCCCGATTATTATTTTGAAAATTTTCCGCTTTCATAATAAAAATGCTCTACAAAGTTCCAGTCTCGTGTGATCCTTTACTTTAAAACATTTCTGGTGTCGATTGTGTTGCTATATTCAAGTGAGTTCATTATTAGCAAATTCTATTAACATGCGAATGAATACATTGTTATTTTCTTATCTTCGAACCGAAAATAACTTTATTTATTTACTATTTCTCCAAAATGAGATACTCAAAGAGGATAGAAAGAAAAGACACATCAATTATTGTGCAAGACAGATTTCACTACTCTAATAGTAATAGTCGGGTCCAAGCCTCTTAAAAAAAACGTACGAAATACTAAATATGTTAAAAAATATTACCTACTCATCATTATACCATGAACATATAAACGACTGGACGTCTATCTTCCATTGTGTCTTTGAAAAGGGCTTCGTTGCCGCCTGTATTTCAAAATTGGTATAAAAAATCCGACAATATTCCGTCACAATTTCATTTCTTGGAATTACTTAGGTAAAAGGATTGATTAAGCTTGAACATTAATCGTAATTCACAAAAGAATTATTCTAAATTATTTCATAAGTTTGCAATATATTTTATCAACATTTTTCAACGCTGAAATGCAAAAATTTCAACTGCGTGTATACTTTTGAATCACTTTTGGCACTCCAATAATTTTTTTTATGACAAAGTATGCCAAAGTTGAGAGCCTGTCATAAGAATATCACAATTTGAATCTCGTACTCTCTAAAATTATTCCATACTTTTGAGTCCAAATTTAAATATATTAGTCGGAATTTTGACAAGCTGACGATGATTTTGCCTCACTTATCTTGGTTATGATATAGATAAAAGACTTGAGAAGAGTAGAACAACAGAGACTTTTGTCGAAGTTTTAACGTTTTAACAAGGTATTCCCAAGAGGTATATCATCAAGATCTATTGTTACATTGTATGATTTGAATGTGGCGGCAACGAAGCTAGCAGTGTTTTCTTCAAAAATACAAAGGAGATGAATAATTCAGTCGTTTATATGTTCATGATTATACATTACTCATATCACATTTATATTATCATACTCATTATCATATTATACATTACTCCTTTAATTTACACTTTAACTCTTATTTCGACATCCCTTGGAGAAAAAATTTCAAACTCCAGAGGTCAAAATTGGGTGCCCAGACTGTCTCTGAAAACTGAACTGTTTGGAAGAAACCGTAAGGAATTGAAAATTCGAGTTATGCTTCATATTCAGATACCCTCATCCTCTTCTAATTGCTCGATAACCTTTATTTTATAAAGCTATATACAATGATTTAAAAATCATTTGTGCTCCTTTGCACAGAAAATCTACATAAATTACCTTGTTTATAAAGCTATATACAATGATTTAAAAATCATTTGTGCTCCTTTGCACAGAAAATCTACATAAATTACCTTGTTTATAAAGCTATATACAATGATTTAAAAATCATTTGTACTCCTTTGCACAGAAAATCTACATAAATTACCTTGTTTATAAAGCTATATACAATGATTTAAAAATCATTTGTGCTCCTTTGCACAGAAAATCTACATAAATTACCTTGTTTATAAAACTGTATACAATGATTTAAATAATTTCGTTTTGTGCTCCCGCGCACGTCATTTAGTATCCTGTATTCTCTACAGAAATCTTCATAAATTGCTGTTGTGTGCCTTTAGATTGCTAATGGAACTGTGACGAAGTTGCTTGAATTTGCTAGAAGTTACTAGCTGAGAGCTTGCCGACGTGTGAATAGCATCACTTGGATAACCTTTTTGAACTGCACGCTTCTCATGTTTATTTCTCGGAACGCAAATTAAAAGCAAAATTGATATTTTATCCGAAACGGTTAATAAATTCATAAATGTTTGTTAGAAGATAACAGTTCATAAGACAGCTGGTTTGATCATCATGAGTGTTGAATTCAACGTGTAATCAGGGCTTAACGTGGACAACCTCATCCCAATCCAGCTATCCTCTATAGGTTTATATGAATCATTTTCTTCCAACCAAATGCCGTTTGGCTTAAATATGCCACAATATTCGTACCAGAATCCACCACGATTGTGCATTTCTGCACAGTTGTGACTTGCCAAGTCATTGTCAGAATCAAAAGTCGTAAAACGCATATTATACTGCGTTTCAAAAACATTAAGCCCTCCGTTCATCAGTCCACTGACCTACAACAAAGAAAAAACACCACATTCATATGGTAGCACCCCAAAAAAAAACCTGGGCTTTAACCACTAACTTTGTAGTTTTTTTAATCCAAATTAGTGGCAAACGACCTGATTTGTGTGTGATTCTGTATAAAACATTACGTCATGAATATAACGAATGTCGTCCCTTCCCTTTAAGCGTGCGCGCCATTGAGTTTCAAGCCCGAACGGCTGGAGGCGAAACTTTAACCCTTCCCAGGCAAGAGAAATTGAAGCTACTTATTTCCCATCTAAAATGGGCACATAACACGCCGTAATCATGACGACGGATTGTATCTAGCGGTTTCTTTTTTTTTAATCATTTGCATTTTTTAATTCAATGATAGAATTTGCTTACAATCCGGCGTTTGTGTAAAAACTACGCGCGGGCGTTCTGAATTGGAAATAAGTGGTTTCATTTCCCATCCTGGAGTTTTGCATCGAGCCCTCCGGGCTTGAAATTCAATCGTGCACGCTGTCTTACAGTTAACCACTCCAAAAGAAATGACTCTAATAACACTGGCATGTTTTCCACAAGATAGCAAAAAATGTGCGCTTATAGCCAACTGACTTTGCACAATGTTATTATGCCAATCATCTGGTGGTATACTCTGGATGTCCTTTTCAATGAAAAATGGTCTCTGTTTGAACAAATGCTCGGAATTATTTTTCCCTAACATGCCCGAAAAATGCACATTAAAAAAATAATTGAATAATTTGTTCTAGTTTAATTATAGTGACAATCTTCAGTCTTATGCGGAAATACTTGAACAAGCAGAATCTTTCAAGATTTTTATGAATTTCGTGATATTTTCACTATTGCCTCGTGGTCAAGTTGACGAGTTTCCGCTTAAAAGTAGGCTATGCCATATCTTCCTTCTTTTCGAGCGTAAAACTCCTACTCTTCGGGATATGCGCACTGCTCTTGTTTTGAATATTGAATTTCTCCGGATAAATCGCATACACACTAGGTTTTTAGTGAAACAATAGAGAGTTTCGAAACCTAAGCGAATCAGCTGCGTTTTAAACATTTTTTTATTTGAAATCTCTATTGATAAACTTATTTAGTTAAAAACTTCTATTTTTAAGTCTATTATGTTTGGTCCGATTAAAAAGCAAATTCCCGGTGGGGCCACTAGTGGCCGCATATAGCAGTGCCTATAGACCAAGAGTAAAGCCTAAAAGCCTTGAGCTGTATATTATGTAGACTAGCTTAAAAGACATTTAGATAAGACTTGTACCCACACTTGTTCTTATAAGAATCAGAATATTCTCTTGTGCTTATTTCTTGAGCTAAGGTATTTTGAGTTTAAATTTCAGATTTGACATTAACATTGTTCTCAAATAGTTCTATTTTCTCAAGAACCTGAAGCCTCATTGTTCTTATAAAAGAAAGAGTTTAGTATGGAAATTGCACTCACCTGGAGTTGGTATTTATTATTTTCATCGTTAATTTTAAACGATCCATATTTCACTGTTGTTGACGCTCCTGAGAATGATGAAATTTCTATCTTGGTTTGTTGCTTTTGATGGTTGGTGATTTTATGGAGAAGCTCATTGCCCAACCAAAAACTTCCTGTATAATTTGGTTCAAGATAAAAGAAACTGAAGTGAACGCGGTTTCCTGTTCTTAAGACTGAAGTCAGCAAGTTGGAAGGGAAGGGAACGAAAGCAGCCGGCGAGGCGGACTTTTTTTCCGATGTGTTCTGAGAGTATATTTCAGCTAGAAGTTTTGATCTGTTCTGATTTGATCTTCGAAAATTAATCAGCTAGAAATAATGATGTGTTCTGACGAGAAAAGGGTTCAATCAAGGTTATCTAACGGGTTCTTGTTGTTTAGGTAACCCTAGAAAGCTCCAGAACACATATTTTTAGGAGACAGGGGTATAATCAAGAGAAAATTGATGTGATCTTGTTGCATAGTAACCCTAGAAATTTTCAGACCACATCTTTCATGGGAAACAAATATCTTACACGTTTATTTTGGGACTCGATTGATTAAATGCCCATTAAATTCAAACAAAACGTGTGTTACCTTTGAAATCTCCGAAACCATTTTTGTAGTCATCCCAACCACGGTTGAAATCCACTCTACCATCGATATGTCTTTGAAACACGATCCAACCACCATCAGAATCGAAATGACATGGAACTAAATATTCAGTTGAATCACCAAATAAACTCATTTCGTAAGATCCATAATGACGTATTCCTAGATTATACAAATCTTGACAATCCCTTACTTGCAAGTAGACTTTAGTATCTGGTGATTCAGCATTAAGGTCGGTTAATTTCAATCCTCGATCGTAAAAGTTACAATGGTATAATGTTGTTTGTATAATTTCCATCGAGTAACATTTTTTGTCGTAATGACATCTCGAAAAGCATTGTTGAGATTTTACTGTGTGCATCGTATGAAATGGCGTCAACGACGTCTTCCTGTTTTCACCAATGGTAATAAGTTTCTTGGCGCTTGCGAATTGTGGATTTAACATTACCTGGATGATTATTAATGATAATTTAATGCCAAATAGGCTCAATTTGAGCATGATAATATACATTGCTTGATGAGACTTTAATACGGTTGAATTGAACTTTTTGCTGTCACCTCAGTTGAAAATGTTCTTTCCTTCGGTGTTATTCACTTCACTAAAAATTTAATTAAAAATTGAAACTATTCTGAAAAAATCTTTATTTCAATGTTTTTTGGTTTGAATTTTTGTACAATTGTTGTCATTTTTTCCTATTTTTATCTGACGTTAATCATTAGGTAGGTCCATTCAGCATGTTGCTTGTTTCTTCTTAAAGATTTAATTTAAATTAACAATCTATTTCTATTCACAATCGATCATCGTATTCAAAACATTCTAATTGAAGATTTACCGACATTCCATTCAAAGCTTTGCGGTACATTAATTTTTGATGTGCATAAGTTACCAACCAAAACATTCAGAAAAGCCTGTTAACGACAGGAATCAGATTCCGGCTTTTTCGAGTGTTCCAGAAAGGGAAAATGACGTAATCTTAACTTTCATATGTCAAGAATACATCCATGATATCCATGACGTAATGTTTTCTACGGAAGTACCCCGGTTTTAGCCAGTAGTGGCAAATTCAAACTAGACAAAAATTGTATAAAATTTGTCACTACTGGCAAAAACCGCGGTCCTTCTGTAGAAAACATTACGTCATGAATATCATGAATTAGAAGTTGGGTGTCCACTGTTTTGGTTTGTTGCAAGAAATGTTTCTAGAAGTTAAAAACAATTGCTGTATTCCTGAAAGAGCTAGAAAGACATTTTTTGTATCAGGTTTTGTATCAAAAATTTAATCAAAAAATATATTTCAAGACCAAAAAAATATATTTCAAAACCAAAAAAATTAAAAATCCATAACTCGGAGTTTCATGCTCTAAGCAATCATCTGATGTAACTAAGAAATTAAAAAGCTGTGTGAAAACATATGTTACAAAATTGGTAAAATGATGATTAAAAAGTCGTAAAAAAGTGATAAAGAGTGATAAAATCGTAAAACTATGAATTGTCACGAGGGACATCAAATGTGTCCGGAGGGACGTCTTTAAAGTTTTTTAAAAAGAATTTGCTCATATGACGGCACGTAGAGATTAGTTCGGTTCTTTTGTTTATAAGTTTGTCTTTGGAAGTAATTATGTGGTACTTTTCGGTCATGCAAAGGTTGCACGATTTGCCCCCATTTGAATAGGGTTTTGCGTGATCGTTGACTTTCCAAGATAACAGGGGTAAAATGTTTTTACGCTGTAGTCTCCATACGTACTTTGAAAGTTCAGTGGAATTCTCTTTTACCTAATACATTTAATATACCAATGCACAGTAAAATCCTCCCCAGACGACGAGGGTGCTGACTACATCGGCCTTACTGAAAATACCTTCAAAACGAGATGGAACCAACATAAACATACTTTTAGGTATGAGGAAAAAGAGAATGGCGGTGAATTCTTTTTATGATGATGAACCATATAAATGAACCCATAGTCTGCGGCCGGGTCAGAAAATTTTTTTTTTCATCCGGCCGGTTTCCGAAAACACTACATTCTTTTGTTTTCGTCTTAATCTCCGCATATCGATGGATCCATCTTAAAGCGCGGTTCTTTTTGCGGATATTTCGATAAAGGTGTATAGTACTAAAACGATGCACTTTAATAATCTCTTTTAATAATGTTTTATTTTGAAGACATGCGAACCACTGCTGGTCATTTGAAAGACTTGTATACCAACACGCATCATTATCTTGTCTTTGGGAACGAATCACGTACAAAACCTCTTAAATTATCATCAGTGGACAACATCCTTCACTTTTTCACCATATTGAGGTTCCAGAAAGCTGTTAAAGAAAATTGCACCATTGAAAAGGTCAGCTTTTATTAGAGCTAACTTTAGTTAGGTTAGGTTAATTTTAAGGAAGACAAATTAACGCCCGCAATACACCCTTCCGCCATCATGCTACGCACTCTAGAAGCCATTGCTCAAATCCCAGTATCACTATTTATACGGGAGTGAAACCACGCTTAGTCTTTCTTATTCTTGTGTTTTCAATTTGTTGGGACGACATGTGCAGCAGCAGGCAGCAGACCCAAGACCATGTTTTCAAGTGTCAAAGAAAAGTCTGGATAGTTAATTAAATAAATCAATAACTCTCAATGGATGTTTGCTCTGCTGGTCCTTACCTTGCACTCTATGATTGCTGTTGGCTACTCTACTGCTGAATTCCTTCAAAAACAATAAACATTGCTGACTGATGACAACCAAATATCCAAGAAGCTCCCATCCACACACGTTTGTTACTTGCGTACTCGTTCTCCTCGAAGTCACAGTCCCAGATGCACTTGTCTTCACTCTCTTCCTTGGATGGTCTTTCAACAAAATGGAAAGTTAAGTGAACAGTCTTGTAAGTTCAAATTTCTATTCTCATCCTCCCCCCTCTCCAACATAATCAAATCTTGGTATCTTTTATGGTCTACTTTGATGGTACGTGTACGTCCCTGAGTTTGTTTTGCTGGTCATGGCACATGGGCAATCTTAGTCGTGGAAAGGAACCACATTAGGTTTGCGTACCCTTGCTTTGTTGGTTTCAAGTTGCAATTTTTGTCTTTCATTTCTCTGGGGGGCTTCTAACTATCCACCCATGGGTTCATACATCGTAAGTCGGGCAGTTGTTTTCACCCTATGTTGTTTTTCCCTTCCTTTTAATCCCTGGTAACATCCTATGACGTTGATACATTAGCCATTTCATTATTCTAGCCTACGTACCTTTGGAAGCCTTGGTTGATGATAGCCCTGGGTTTCATGCGTTATCATCTTTCATCTTTTTGTTTTTAACTGGGGTTTTTAACTATCCACCCATGGGTTCATATGTCAAGTCGGGCAGTTGTTTTTCACCCCATTTGTTCTCCCTTCCTTAATCCCCGTTGATATATCCATTGGTGTTGGTTGATACATTGGTAATTATTTCAGCTTAAATGTACCTTTCGGAAATCTACTGGTTGGATAGCCCTGGGCTTATGTTTCACCTTTTGTTTTTAACTGGGTTTCTCACTATCCACCCATAAGTTCACTTTAAGTTAGGCATTTGTTTTTCACCCCTCTTTTCTTCATCCTATCATTCCTGTTGACGTCCAATGACGTCATGATGCATTGGTAATTATTTAGCCTATGAACTTTTGGAGACCTTTGTGTTGTCATGTTATACTTTTGTTTTTAACTGGGTTTCTAACTAGCCACCCATGGGTTCACCTGTAAATTGGGCAGTTTTTTCTTTTCCTTCTTTTTTTTTTTTTTTTTCCACTTGGCCTTTTTTGTTTGTTTTCATTCTATTATTCCTGGCGACGTCCAATGACGTCATGATACACTGGTAATAATCTTAGCCTATGATCCCATGCAAACCTACTGGTTGGGTAGCTCTTGGTCTTGTGTCGTCAAGTTTTATTTTGTCTTAACTGGGTTTCTTACTATCCACCCATGGGTTCACCTGTAAGTTGGATACTTGTTTTTCACCCTTTTCTTCATCCTATCACTCATGTCGACGTCCAATGATGCATTATACCTTGGTAATTACTTAGCCTATGAACTCTTCGGAAACCTACTGGTTGGATAGCCCTGGGTTTCTGTGTTGTCATGTTTTACTTTTGTTTTTAACTGGGTTTCTAACTATCCACCCAAGAGTTCACCTGTAAGTTGGACAGTTGTTTTTCACCCTTCTTTTCTTCATCCATCACTCATGCCGACGTCCAATGACGTCATGATACATAGGTAATTACTTAGCCTATGAGCTTTTGGGAACCTACTGATTGGATAGCCCTGGGTCTGTGCTGTCATGTTTACTTTTATTTTAGTTGGGTTTCTAACTATCCACCCATGGGTTCACCTGTAAATTGGGCAGTTTTTTTTTCTTTTTTTTTTTTTTTTTTCACCTGGCCTTTTTTGTTTTTTTTTCGTTCTATTATTCCTGGTGACGTCTAATGACGTCATGATACACTGGTAATAAACTTAGCCTATGATCCCATGCAAACCTACTGGTTGGGTAGCTCTTGGTCTTGTGTCGTCAAGTTTTATTTTGTCTTAACTGGGTTTCTTACTATCCAACCTTGGGTTCACATGTAAGTGGGACAGATATTTTTATTTTCTTTCTTGTTTTCTCTTGCTATAATCCCTGGTGACGTCGAATGACGTCACGATTCAATGGTAATTATATTAGCAATGAACATCATGTGGGAATTTACTTGTTGAGATGTGGGTTTTGTTTTTATTTTTTTTTTTTTTTTTGACACCTATTCTCTATACAGCTGTAACATAAATTGGGTCTGGAGACTTCACAATAAGTAGATTGTTTTTTTGGTTTCAACTACCCTGGGACTTGATTCCATTTCTTTCCCTCAAACATACCCCACAGATATACAGTGCTTAGATTAAAAGTTATATGTCACCATCCTCAAATAATCTTTTTTTATATATTTAGCAGACCCCTTGCATTAAATGTCCAAACAATTTTACCCTCAGATCTCGATTCAGACCATCCTGCCTTGCTCATATGGCTGTCCTCCTTACAGTCCTTCGACAGGCCGTCATCCCTACGGCCTTAGGCACCTAAGTCCAATCATCCTCATTACAATTTAGACTAAAATCAATCATCCCTATCAGGACATGGGCTCAGGTTATTCTCACTAGGATATAGGCTCAGGCCATCTTCATCAAATATATGGGCTCAGGCTATTCTCATTATGACCTTTAAAGCACTAAGACCAAGACTGTCATCCTTTTAGTAAGAGTTAGGTTCCTAATGTGTAATGACTTCTTTTCGAGTTTGGCTGCTGATTTGGGGATGTATTGTGCGGGTAGTTTTGGGGACGTTTTGGGGGTGTGGGTCCCTTCGGAACCCCATACTCCTACCTAGTGGCTAGCTTATACAGTATCTACAGGCACATACATGTTAGGAGTAAAGGCTGTCCTCCTTACAGTCCACGCTCATAAGGTTGAGGAGTAAAGGCTGTCCTCCTTACAGTCCACGCTCATAAGGTTAGGAGTAAAGGCTGTCCTCCTTACAGTCCACGCTCATATGGCTGTCCTCCTTACAGTCCACGCTCATTTGACTGTCCTCCTTACAGTCCACGCTCATAAGGTTCAGGAGTAAAGGCTGTCCTCCTTACAGCTCACGCTCATAAGGTTAGGAGTAAAGGCTGTCTTCCTTACAGTCCACGCTCATATGGCTGTCCTCCTTACAGTCCTTCGACAGGCCGTCATCCTTACGGTCTTAGGCGCTTAAGTTAGGCCTCATATTGCATGGTACATCCCCAACATCAGCCCCAAAGCGAACAATATTTCACATTATTTCATTTCACAGATTTCGGCAAATTTCAATCATTTCAAGTTTACTATATTTTACTCATTTCGACAAATACACATTTCGGAACCTAATACACTTTCGTCATTTATTTGCCTCCCCAAGATCTTCACCTGTTTACACTGTTAACAACATTTCGACCCTCTGACGTAAAAATTAATTAGAGCTAACTTTAGTTAGGTTAGGTTAATTTTAAGGAAGACAAATTAACGCCCGCAATACACCCTTCCGCCATCATGCTACGCACTCTAGAAGCCATTGCTCAAATCCCAGTATCACTATTTATACGGGAGTGAAACCACGCTTAGTCTTTCTTATTCTTGTGTTTTCAATTTCCCACCCTCCCTTCCCTTCCATACATGGAGTTAGGGAGGGACATGGTACTTGTATGCGCCAGTTTTTGCTTGCTTTTTTCTCTCTCTCATTTCAGGATGATTGGCGACGACGCCCACGTCCGACGACGAGGACGCACAAGCAGCAGCGCAGCTAGTCCCAGCTAGGTTTTTTCCCCAAAAGGTGTTTTTAGTCCAGGGACTAGTCTTTTTTGTCTTCTTTTGGGATGTATCACGCAATATGCTCTCCATTGGTGTGGGTCCCTTCGGAACCCCATACTCCTACCTAGTGGCTAGCTTATACAGTATCTACAGGCACATACATGTTAGGAGTAAAGGCTGTCCTCCTTACAGTCCACGCTCATAAGGTTGAGGAGTAAAGGCTGTCCTCCTTACAGTCCACGCTCATAAGGTTAGGAGTAAAGGCTGTCCTCCTTACAGTCCACGCTCATATGGCTGTCCTCCTTACAGTCCACGCTCATTTGACTGTCCTCCTTACAGTCCACGCTCATAAGGTTCAGGAGTAAAGGCTGTCCTCCTTACAGCTCACGCTCATAAGGTTAGGAGTAAAGGCTGTCTTCCTTACAGTCCACGCTCATATGGCTGTCCTCCTTACAGTCCTTCGACAGGCCGTCATCCTTACGGTCTTAGGCGCTTAAGTTAGGCCTCATATTGCATGGTACATCCCCAACATCAGCCCCAAAGCGAACAATATTTCACATTATTTCATTTCACAGATTTCGGCAAATTTCAATCATTTCAAGTTTACTATATTTTACTCATTTCGACAAATACACATTTCGGAACCTAATACACTTTCGTCATTTATTTGCCTCCCCAAGATCTTCACCTGTTTACACTGTTAACAACATTTCGACCCTCTGACGTAAAAATTAATGCTTGCTTTTGATCTCATGATAAAATTAGTTTAATTTAAAAACCAAAAGATTCTTTCCATTGTTTATACAATGGAGTCTCCATAACTTGAACACGCACGAGGAACACAAATTTGTTTGAGTTTAGGAATTTTCAAGGCGCAGTAGCAGTGTAGTGGTCATCGATCTTGTCTTCCGTGCTGGAGGTCAGGGTTCAATTCCCACTCGATGCTACGATTCACTTGGCAAATGAATGTACCTTGGCCTGGGTCAACCCATACCATGTGAGGGGAATAGGGTACCATCACTCTGATACAAGAGTATGGAGAGATATGCTGGACATTGAATGTTATACCCCTCAGTCACAAAAAAATTGTACCCGATGAGAAAAATACGCATGACTAGAAGTTATACTCTTTTGATAGACGGATTTTTGAACTTTTTGAACTTTTTTAAGAAAATTGAAAAAGGTTATCCTAAATTTTGGGTAACTTCCGAACGGGAATTTTATACACGATGCGCATCACTTATATCAAAATCAATTTCGGCGATGTGTGCAGCCTTATCTCGCTTGCTGCATTGACACCTGAATTTGATGTATTTCTGATGAATGGAAATTGGAAATTTTGATTTTCTTGTTTTAGATACGATTGAACTGCTGTTTCCAAGGTGATCCCGTTGCTAAGGAAACAAAAGAACCAATGATTGTTTGCGATGATTTGTACACACAGGGAATGACGGTGGTTCAGAACAGTAGCATTAAATTCGTCGAGCCAACGGAAGGGTAAGTATCTAGGTTTCCATCTAATGACTTGGGCTCTCCAAGCGAAACTCAATGGTACTAGTAGAAGCAGCCCCAGCCCCTCATCAGTTCTTACGTTCAATTTTTTCTCATTAGCTTGCTCCCATATTGTTACTTAAAAAACGTTGCAAGAAGGTGTACAAAGACAAAGTCTCTCCCATCACGCTTCTGAATAGTGGCAAGGACATTTGCAATTCATGAGTATTTCTTTCTCCTTGACATTTAGTTTGAATTATAGCTACAATATCAGGGACAAAAGACTTGGCACAAAAGGGAAATTCACCGGGGTTTTTTGAAACCACAATCGATTTGTAAGTGCTCTAAAGTAGGTTCGAAGGGTAGAGTTTTAACGCTAGACTTAAATATAGCCTAGAAACCATTAAATCCCTCCCAGATCGAAATACTCGATGAAATCAAGTTGAAGGCCTAAAAATTGACATTCTCGCTCGAACTTCAATTTTCGAAAAATTGCAAATTATCCAAAAGTGCCAATATATTATGACACTGTTTGTAGTGTTGTTTCATCAAGTTATAGTGTTCTCTTCAGGAATATGTACTTTTCCTTTGTCATGTTCCCATGTAGAAACTTCGATCAAGGGAATTACACTAATAGACCTTATCGGAGTTTTTGATTTTTCTAAAACAGCGATGTATTGTGGGATTGTTTGTATACCCCTGAAACAATCCCACAATGCATCGGTTTTTAAAAAAAACTTTGATATGACTTATTAAGCTGACATGGTTCCCACATGGTAGCTGCATGGTAGCAAAAAATAGTGCACACTTAAAGCGAATCGGTTTTAGTTGTAACTTAGCCTCAAAATGTATTTTTATTGTTAAATTTGACATTTTATCTTTTCATGCAGTAAAAACATTGAAACAATTGAGAAGCTACCACCGTTATTCATTTGGGTTGATTTCAAATCGAACTTCAATGAAAAGATCAATTGCAACGTTTATTTTGATGAGGTAAGAATAAATAAAGTCACTGAACTTTTATAAACCCTATATCTACCATCTTTGATCGGAGTTTTGAAAAGTGAACTACCGTTTAAAAATTTCTTCACCTACACTGAGTAGTGATGCAATTAGGGTACCAATTTCAAAAGACTCTGATTAATAACTTTGTCTGACTGGGTGAGAATTTGTTTGCTAACGTGAATGATTTATGATGTGTCTATTAGGATGTCTGCATTTCTGAAATAGTTTTTGTAATAGCGAACCATTAGAAGGTAGGCTTTGCGTATCCCTGAAATAATTTTTATATAGCAAAACATATCAAAAATTACTGGTAGCCTGAATGATTAGGATGACGGGTTCTTTTCGACAGCGCAGGATTCTTTTCGACAGCGCGGGATTCTTTTTTATTAAACACACTGTTAAGTTGTTCAATGTACACTAATTTGAAAAAATATATTCATTATATGCGATTCAAGATGACGTCATGTTTTCTAACGGAAGTACCCGAAAAAAGCCGAGGTTTAATCTATTTTTAGTAGTCAAATTCTGGATTCTTTCGGTTGTTTCCGTTAGAAAAATAACTTACGCACATCAAGAATTAGGAATGAGCTGAAGAAAATAAATCTTTTATTCTAGGAGCGGTTGACATCGTTATTCAAACTACCTTTCAATACCAAGAGACCAATGACAGATTTCGTTTATTCAAGACCTGCTGTTCTATTAACAAATCCATGCCAATAAACTAGTTTGATCTTCTTGAACGAGAATGTTTTCGTATTTGCTGTTTTATATTGCTAGTTTAGGTCTCTCTGAATGTTTAATTTTAGGCTTAGGAGTCAGTTTTTAAAGAAGATGTTCTTACTTGATGATCATGCTTGAATGGGCTTTTCCAGAAAAAAAATTTACCCCTACTGTTGAGGATATTGATTTTTCGAAGTATCGAAACCCCCCCCCCCTCTTTAGAACCTCTGGAAATCCACTCTTAAAAATATGCTACACCCCCTGGATATCCTTTCTTATAAAGTTGCTTACCCCTGCCTGGATATCGTATTTTTTTACTTGAAAAGACACTTTACCCCCGGATATCTGCTCCCTTGTAGATATTTAACCCCCTGGATATCCACTTTTGAACAAAAATCGTTAACCCCCTGGAAATCCGATATCTTCAACAGATAGAGGGCACGGACTTTTTCTGGAAAAGCACAATTAATAATAAACTTTTATAAGGTCTAATAAGTTATGAAGATCAAAAATGAAGGAGAAAAATTTATTTTAATCCTCTAATACTAGAAACTTCACTTTTGGTAGAGAGGTACTTTGATGCCTCCTGATTTCAACTATCTTCATTTTATAATGTTTTTGAATTGTTCTCCGCAAATATTAAAGTGCTCTGGATTCACTGCCTGCAGACGGTTTGAAAACTGGATTCTTTTAGTTACCTAATTTTAAAGAAATTTTGAACTTCGCCAGACTACCAAAATAACGAAAATTCTACCTTACCAAAGCAGTTAATAATTTGCTATTAAATGGTATTTTTGACTATAAGATATTTCATATATTTTTGTGATTTTAAGTGATAGAAACATTAATAATGAAAAATATATTTTTTGAAAGTGTAATATTTTGAACTACTAAGGATTGTGTATATAATGTTCATAACATTTGTTAATATTTCTAATATATTATTCCTCGAGTGAAACATTTTTATTTTAGTTAAAATATTTTTGAATTCAGAAATAAAAGATTGAAATCATTATAATAGTATGACAATAGAATTAATGATTATCGACCTCAGGGAAATTTTTAGATAGAATAAGTTAAAGACACGTACTTTCAGAACCATATGAAAACCAACCTTCCAAAGAACCAACTTCAAACTTTCTCTAAAATCAAATCTGTTTTGATCTTTACCCAATTTGAAAATTCTGTGAACTTTTGTCCACAAATTTTATGCTAGTCGAAGTTCGAAGTAGATGGATAGATATTACACCTAAAGGTTACTGGAATAGGTCCAAATCCTTTCGAAGCAGGAGTTCCTCTTTTTGGACCTACCCCGATGGAGGTATTAATAAGCATACATCAATGTTCTTAGTCAAATTACTCAATTTTTTTATGAGATAGATAGTTTTTCTTGCTCATGAGGGCTTACTTTTGAAAAATATGTGTGTTTAGACATGAAATTTTGGTTACTTGGCGTGTTTTTATAGAAAAACTGGCCAAATTCAATATTTTTTATAAGCACATTATCAATTACTTAGGTACAGTATTAGCTTTTCTCGAGATTGGCTCTTTGATTCTTTATGATTTTTTGCACAAAGATGCATAACTATAAACCCTCGAATGTGACGGAGCTCGATTTTTGGAGAAAAAAATTTGGGTAAATTTCAGCTAAAAACGGCTAAAAAAACGGCTAAAAAACGGCTTTTTGGACTTTGTGAAATATTGGATCATTGTTTTTTGCATGAAAGTAGGTAAAAGATGGCTCAAGCAGATTTTTGTAAAAAAATAATTTTTCAGCTCAGCTTTTTTTTATAAGAAACAAACGACTAATTTTAATAGATCGTCACTATTTGTGTTCTGAATGATTGTTTATAATGGTCACGCTCACGTAGATATCAATTATATTAAATGCATAACCAGGTAGGTCCATAAAAGTATCTCTTTTGGGATTAGGAATTCACAGCGCTGTTCCAGAGGTTACTGATCCTATGTACGCGACAAACATGTAATATGATGTTTGATGATTTCACTCAAAAAGAGCGAGAGGGCGCGAGCACTCGCTAGCTTGTACAATCACACCACATTATCTTAAATATCTACCTGCGCTCTTTTATCAGAACAGTACAGCCTTTGCTCTACCCTACTCTACTTTTCTTTTTTGGACCTACATGTTTTTCTTATTTATAAGCAAGTATCTGCCCCTATACCAGGCTAGTATTATGCTTTGCATCCTATTGTTCTTAAACAAAGGAACCATTGTTTTGGTACCAAAACTTAGCATGTGTATACACTCGAGTGACTTAGGGCAAGTCTCAAAAACCTAACAGTTTACCCTAAGTTTTCGCTACCAATTGGCTCTAAAGTACCTCTATACCTTAGGTTTCAGGGCCCGGTTGTTACGTAATTAAATATTAACCTAAAAATTAATTATTAAAGAAATTGTAATCATGACGTCATAATTTGATGGAATTTGGTGACGTCATGAATCGTATAATCCATATAACATAGAAAATACATGTCAAATCTTTCCCAAATTTGAACCAAAGATGCATCTAACTGAAATATAACTTTAAAAAAAAAGATTTTTGGATAACAATTTGATGACGTCAGCAAAAATTGCATTTTTCGGTTTTTTGCATTTTTTGCTGACGTCATCAAAATCTTCAAAAAAATTTTCAATGAAAAGTTCGGCACTATTAGGATGCGTCTTTGGTCCAAATTTGACAAAGATTTGAGATGTACTTATAGAGTTAGAGCTAATTTACGATTTATGACGTCATAATTTGATGACGTCACAATTCACACCTTCTTTAATAATTAATTTTTAGGTCAATATTTAATTACGTAACACCGGGTCCTGAAACTTTAAGGTATAGGTCATCTAAAAATCCATAAGTGAATCCCTGAGAATGGGTGCTATTGGTCGCGGATTCGGGATTTGTGATTTTTAAAAATCTAGACACGCCCCAACCTCGTCCCCGTGTATACCAGGCTTTATTTACGTTACTGATTGACGCCAGAGAATATTATCTAGCGCTATCAGTAAGCATCAAAAAGCTGATAATGTGCAGGGAACGAGGTTGGACACGCCCTAACTCACCCGAGCATACAAACGTTATGTTTATAGGATAAAAGTTCCTCGGATATCCTTATAAATTAACTTTTGTCTGTTCGTTTGTCTGTTACCAGCTTTTCTTGGGATTGGGATTTTGTTTCTTCCGATTTTTCGCACAAAGACAGAGACAAGCTACTATGGATGCCGAGAAGGGTCAACGTGGGATCTCTTCCGAAAGCTGTCGACATTTTTTTCAAGCTGTCGCGTTCCAAAAAACTGTCGCGTTCCCAGAAACTGTCGCGTTCCCAGAAACTATCGCGTTCCCAGAAACTGTCGCGTTCCCAAAAACAATCACGTTCCCAGAAACTGTCGCGTTCTCAGAGACTGTCGCGCCTAAATAAAAACGGGGCCTGGAATTCCCGAGTTAATTTATCCCGAGTTATTTTTTTCGGAGTTATTTTTCCGAGTTATTTTACATATGACGTCATATTTCAGTTTTATGACGTCATTATGACGTCATCACAAAAATGATGACTCTAGTTTCTTTTGAGCTTTTAACTTTTCAAGTTATTTGGTGTTTTTTAACTCGGTCTCTTTTCGTGTCTTTAATTTATCAAGTTATTTGAAAAAATTTAACTCGTTTTTTTTTTCGTGCCTTTAACTTTTCGAGTTATTTGATAAATTTTAACTTGGTTTTTGTTCGTGCATCAAATCTTATTTCAGTTTTGTGACGTATTATGACGTGTCATATGTAAAATAACTCGGAAAAAAGTAACTCGGGAATTCAAGGCCCTGTTTTTTAGGAAACGCGACATTTTCTGGGAACGCGACAGTTTCTGGGAACGGGACAGCTTGAAAGAAATCTCGACAGCTTTCGGAAGAGATCGCACGTTACCCTTCTCGGCTTCCATAAGGTTCTCTAAGAAATGGCCAAATGATTTTTCTCGGAAAAATCTTATTCGCCTCAAAATACGCATTTTAGTATTTTTGGGGAAATTCCCTTTTGTCATTTTTAGGGGAAATAAGCATAAGATAAAGATAGAAGGCAAGATACTGTTAACCCTTTAAGTGTCAATCTCGTATATATCAGACATGGACTATGTAGGTCCTGTTAATGCCCAGTTTGAGTTAGAAATCGTCATTTTTGGAATTGGATTGAACTTCATGGTCAAGCAAAAAAAAAATCAAAAGTGAGAGATTGAAAGCCAAAAAGTCAAAAAATGCAAAAATTTGACAAAAATCCACTTTTCTAAGACTCTTACCGTTTTTTTGACCATTTTTTGGTCAACGAGTGATCCAAGAACCTCCAAATTTGGCCTTGCCATACTTGGTTCTGTCCTACAGCGACGGTGACTGAAATTACTTTCGCTGAAAATTTTTGTTTTTCTGAAATCGTTTTTTTGGGAAATTCCCTTTTACAATCGATAACACCCTGACCCTACATCTTATAATTTTGAAGTGCTATTAACTTGAAACTTTGACCAGTGATGATATGGCAAATTAATATTTAATTGTTTTGATCCAGTCGCCTGATCTATAGGTATTTTACAGACAATTCATTAATTGGCTAAAGTCTATTTTAAATTAGCTGGCAGTGTTTTTTCAAACTTTGATAACTTTTAATGGAAATCAATCAAATTCATAATATTGAAAAAATAATATTCATAATATTGAGAAAAAAAGGAAATTCCCACGAAATCTTACAACGACAAACGATTTGGAAGCGCTCTAAATTAGGTTGGACGGGTAGAGTTTTAACGCTAGAACTCAGACTTAGGACTTTAGGATCTGGGGAACTAAAAGTCTAAGAATGGTCCAATAGGGCTCAGAAAATAGCCTGGAAGTCTATTATAGTATAAGCCCGAAGGGCTAGAAGCGAATCTCTAACCTTTCTCAGGCAAAAAACAGTGAAGCCTTAAATATTTTGACGACTGATTGAATCTAGCAATTTCTTTGTTTTCCAGTGATATCTTTTTTGAAATTTAGCCGTAAATTTTAGTTTAATCTATCATTTGTGTAAGAACCAGGCGGGTCGCTCAAGGCTGCGCAACTTTTGGTAGGATTTTGTTGCCTTCAAATCCTACCAAGGAGATTCGATTCTAACTCTTCGGGCTTATACTTCAATGCTATAAACCCCTCCCAATAGACCTTATCGGAGCTTTTGATTTTTCTTAAAAAGCGATGCATTGTGGGATTGTTTCGAGTGTATTACAATAGAATTCCCTCGAGGAATTCCTAAGAGATTTCTATTGTAATGCACTCGAAACAATCCCACAATGCCTCCCTTGGATAAGATCCATTGAAATATTCGAATAAATTTATCAATTTGCCCAAAAACGACTTTTTGGTCCAAACTTTAAATTGCTGAAAACGAGGAATTAACCAAAATTCCCAATATATTTCGACCGAGATTGTAAGTAGCAATTTTGTGCTCGTTAAAAAGACAAACAGAAGTGGAATGATTGTCATAAAGAAACAACTCAAAAAAGATCAGAAAATGTATTGAAAATGATTCACAATTATTATCAACTTCTGCAGCACATTCACAAGAACAATCAACCCCTGCTGTGCATTCACCAGAACAATCAACTCCACCATCACATTCACCAGAATTACCAACTCCACCATTGCATTTACCAGATGCATTAACACCAGCATTATATTCACCAGAATAATCAACTCCACNAGTACCAAATAACTGAAGGAAAAACATTAGCATCAAGTTATTTGCTTATTTTTTAGCGAGTGTTGGCGAAGACACCAAACGCGTCAAGATGTTTTTGACCACCTCAAAACTGGAATACTCAAATTATGGCAAATCTGTCCAACAATTGAAGGAGAGATTGAATTTACCGACAGAAAATACCCATGATGCACTTGGATTCTTGCGAAACACTTGTATGGAACCGTATCAAGCAAGTGAAGCTTATGTGGAAGTTCTTGGTGATTTGTTCAGAAAGACTGTCCTCACTTGCATTGGTGCTGTAAGTATTAGTCTGTTTACATCCCAATATTGTACAGATACCACATCTGCATCTATCTATAGGATATTTATCAATGAAATAACAAAGAAAAGCAGGATTAGAAAGATGTGACCTAGGATGTCACCATAGAAAGACTTTCAAGGTTTGGATTTTCGCTGATCGTCTAGATTTCGGTATCAGTATTTAATTTTCTCGTGTCGTATGCTATTTATCGATTGTTTCTTTACCAGTTGGACACTTCATACGGAGAAGAATATGGCGATGCTTTGGATTATCACACTTTCACTGTTGTCAACAATCTTCGAAAAGATGGAAAAATCTTCTTGGATTTCGTTCCCACTTTCACCAAGAAACAATCGCAATATCAAGCTATCTTCAGAGTGAAAATCCTCCCACAAGATCAAGAAACTTTCAGGTGGGGTCTTCAATGGTTACATTCGTGAAATGGATCAGAAATTTTCTCTGTCTGAACTACATTCCTTTCTTTTACCTTGTCGGCGACTTGAAATTTTCAAAATCAGTTGATCTTAACGATCCCATCCTTTCTTTTACAGGGAGATTCAATCGAAAGCGAGCGAACCACTTTTCATGCGAACAACTGAGAAAGTCAACCTTTTCCATTTCGTCAAGAACAATTTAGATGCTACAAGAACCATGGCTCTCTATCAGGGTAAGCAGTTAACTAATGGAATGCATGATAAAAACTAAATTGCTGCTTTATTTACTACTTTGGTAATTTTTGGTTGCAAAGCGTTGAACAAAACTGTATCAGTGTGGCAAGCCTAATAATCAATTCGTATAAAGCTGCGATAAACTATGCATGCCATTTCAATTGAAATTTCAACACTTATCCAACTTCTCGCAATTTTTTTCAGGAGCCAAGACCTCAAACACGTGTTTAGCAAGCATTGGACTTCACATTGACGAAGTTTGGAGAATGGAACGTTTTGAATCACCACAATATGCAGAATACAACGAACTTCAAAAATATTTCTTATACGGAGATGAAGAAGAAGCCTTTCATGTCACATGTCGTCACCAAACAACCTGATTTTTACCAGGTAAGGAATCTGATACTTTAATCGTAGAAATTTTAGCGAGACTAATTTTAGCGTTTTAGCGAGTTTTCCCTATTTTCGCTAAAATAAATCTCGCTAAAACACGCCAAATCGCCAGACCGCTAAAATCTATCCACGCGAAATTTCTGGTTATATTGGCTTAATACATTTTTGTCAATAGGAAGGGTTTCAGTGCAAAAAAAATGCTAGAAAACGAATTCAATCAATAATGTAAATGAAGTATTCGCAAAAATTTTTCCACGCGAAATTTTTTGAAATCGTGATTCGCTAAAATTCAAAAGAAATCAAGATTTTTCCTGACTCGCTAATATACGCTAAAATTAGTCCCGTTAAAATTTATACGATTAAAGTAGTTGATAATAAGAGAATCATGCGAGTTAATCTTCCTTTTTGTGGTCAGTAAGTAGTCTTCAGTCACTTTGACTCAACTGAAGTTATACAAAGAACTTTATCTTCAGATTTTATCATCTTCTAAACAATTTCTTAATTAAAAGTGGAAATTGGGTCAAACAACCTTGCTTAGTAAATAAAAAAAATACTTATTTTCAGGTCGTGCGTCTTGGCGAATTGCCACATTCAGTGGAGCCTCAATTATTGAATCTTGGTTTGACGGTCGTATTACCAGCCATTCCTGGAACACCATTGACAGTCGATGGTAAAATCATTGACCCTCTTCAAACAACTCAATATGGTGGCAAATATAGAGGCCGACAATTCGCAGAATGTACTACTTCACTTTTGGTTGGTGGTGAGAATTGCAAAGTGTATTTCGATTCTGAATATTTGAACACAACAGTCACTGGTACAGATTGTGCATTGGTGTGAATGTACTGAATTGAATTTATATTTCAGTTACGTTATGAATTGTAAAAAGTTACAAAAAATTTTATTTTTTTTTATTTTAAAGTTTATGAAGTTAACAATATCAATAGAATTTTTTTGCATGAAAATATTCTAAATCTCGAAAAATTTATTTGTATGCTTCTTGTAGGGTAAAGATTTCAAACTTGCGCAAAGATGAAGTATTTAAGCAACAGGAAGAGGTCTTCTAGCTTTAAAGAATATTTTGTACAATAAAATTATAAAATCAAAATAGAATTTTAACCGCATAAGCTAGATATACATAGTCATATTATTCGTGGAAAGGAACCATTTTGGGCAAAGACAGTTGATATGACTGTAACGCCCAAAAATTAACTTAGTAAAATCTTAGTCGTGAAAAGGAACCACAATAGATTTGCGTACGCTTTTTTTTGTTATGTCAATTTAGTTAGTCATTATAACCCGAGTTCTAACTATTTTTCACCCATTTCTTTCTTTCTGTAATCCCTGGTGATATGTTCAATTATATCACGCTACCTACTGATTGGATAATTCTGGGTTTCTTGGCACCTATTCTCTTGGAGTCGAAATACAAGTTGATAACAGATACACAGTCACAAACAAGTCGAAATCGCTATGATATGAAGGGCTTAGGTCGACAGCATAAATGAGGCTCCATGAAAAAACTTCATGAAATTTTCAGGGGATTTTGATTACCTTAAATGAAGAAATTTTGGTGGATGGCCGAAAAAGTTTTTTTGGTGGATGGCTGGAAAGTTAAATTTAAAGGGAATTTAATTCGGCGATTGCAGGTTATTTCTGGCCAAAATCCTTTTTCAAATAAGCAAAACCTATTTTAAGGCCTGAAATAGCACCAATTTGGGGAATGCGTTAAATAAAATATAAATTTGGCAGGAATTTAGTTCGACGGATAGAGGAAAAATAAATTTTGGCGGGAACCTAATTAGTTTTTTTGATAGAATAAATTTGAAATAAGTTTCATTTTTACCATTTATTTTTATTTTGCTCTTTAGATTAGATAATATTACCGTAAAAAAATCAGCAAATTACTATTATGGAAATAAAGAAAGACGCCAAAACGACATCATTGGCTCGCAATATCTTGGTTGGAAAAATAAATTTGGTTGTATCGATATTTTCAGTTCCTTGATGAGAACCATAAAAGAGCAAATTTGTTCCTTTACTGACACTTGTTCTAAAATTGCTTGTGATAAAAGATGGAACAAGTTACTTCAAATGAAGAGAGAGAAGAGAGAGAGGAAGACGTTTTAAATCCAAAGAAGGAATTGAAGTGTGCATTTGTTAAAACAACACTAAAATCTTTCGTAATACAACATGTATCGAAATGTTACCAAGCGGCAGCAATCAGGGTAATGCTCCCAACTGGTTCCAAGACTGAAGTTTGGCTGGCAAGGCAAAAACTGGAAAATAGATTTTCAAATGAGCTTCAAATTGTAGGGTTTTTTTCTTGCGCGACCGCTCTTTATGGAGTGAAGAAAGGAGATGAACAACAAACTATTGCCGGAGTAAGCTTTTGGGTAATGTTTGACTGGCCCGATATGGCTATTGAATCATACGAATGCCACTTGACAAAAATTGTTATTGAATCTGGACTCGATATCGTACACTGCAAAGCTGTGAAAGGAAGAGGTAAGCTTTCTTTGATATTTTTTGTTTTTTTTTTTTATTCAAATTCTTTCACGTGTTCACTCTTTGTTTCGCTCAAATATATATTTTTTCTTGACGAGAGGGGTCAAAAGCTTCAGCTAGCACACACCGTTGTTTCAACGTTTATCTAACGTTCACAACGGCCATATACCGTTAGATGAACGTTGAAACAACGTTGTGTGTCAACTGGGGCGAAACATCTTCTAACTAACGTTCATATAACGTTATACGAATGTTGAAACTACGTTGTGTGTCAACTGGGGCGAAACATCTTCTAACTAACGTTCATATAACGTTATACGAATGTTGAAACTACGTTGTATACTAGCTGGGTTAGGACTTTACAACTTTTTGACAAGTCTGGAAACTAGCACACTTTTCTAAAAACCTTAAGCAATTTCTAAAAATACGGCATCGATTTTTGAGAGGTTCCGGATCTACCTATAAATGTTGCCTAGGCCATGTAGACTAGAACGTGTCATCAAACATGCGCTAAATTTTTGACTCGGACTTTATCTTCAAGGTTGAATTTTCTCAGATAGCAATTTTGACTAGCTTGTCATTTATACCTAGTTTTTCAAAAAAATAGTTTTTTCAGAAACTTTTTTACGATTTTTTACGGACACGTTGATAAAGTCTTGTCTCTTCTTGTCCCTTGCTTGTCACTCGTTATCCCTGCTTATCCCCATTATCCCTTGCTTTTCAGAGGAATAGTTTTTCGGACATTGCGATTTTTTACGGACACTTTGATAAAGTCTTGTCTCTTCTTGTCCCTTGCTTGTCACTCGTTATCCCTGCTTATCCTCCTTATCCCTTGTTTTTCAGAGGAATAGTTTTTCGGACATTGCGATTTTTTACGGACACTTTGATAAAGTCTTGTCTCTTCTTGTCCCTTGCTTGTCACTCGTTATCCCTGCTTATCCTCCTTATCCCTTGTTTTTCAGAGGAATAGTTTTTCGGACATTGCATTTTTTACGGACACTTTGATAAAGTCTTGTCTCTTCTTGTCCCTTGCTTGTCACTCGTTATCCCTGCTTATCCTCCTTATCCCTTGTTTTTCAGAGGAATAGTTTTTCGGACATTGCGATTTTTTACGGACACTTTGATAAAGTCTTGTCTCTTCTTGTCCCTTGCTTGTCACTCGTTATCCCTGCTTATCCCCCTTATCCCTTGTTTTTCAGAGGAATAGTTTTTCGGACATTGCCATTTTTTACGGACACTTTGATAAAGTCTTGTCTCTTCTTGTCCCTTGCTTGTCACTCGTTATCCCTGCTTATCCTCCTTATCCCTTGTTTTTCAGAGGAATAGTTTTTCGGACATTGCGATTTTTTACGGACACTTTGATAAAGTCTTGTCTCTTCTTGTCCCTTGCTTGTCACTCGTTATCCCTGCTTATCCTCCTTATCCCTTGTTTTTCAGAGGAATAGTTTTTCGGACATTGCGATTTTTTACGGACACTTTGATAAAGTCTTGTCTCTTCTTGTCCCTTGCTTGTCACTCGTTATCCCTGCTTATCCCCCTTATCCCTTGTTTTTCAGAGGAATAGTTTTTCGGACATTGCCATTTTTTACGGACACTTTGATAAAGTCTTGTCTCTTCTTGTCCCTTGCTTGTCACTCGTTATCCCTGCTTATCCTCCTTATCCCTTGTTTTTCAGAGGAATAGTTTTTCGGACATTGCAATTTTTTACGGACACTTTGAATTCTTGTCTCTTCTTGTCCCTTGCTTGTCACTCGTTATCCCTGCTTATCCCCTTATCCCTTGTTTTTCAGAGGAATAGTTTTTCGGACATTGCGATTTTTTACGGACACTTTGATAAAGTCTTGTCTCTTCTTGTCCCTTGCTTGTCACTCGTTATCCCTGCTTATCCTCCTTATCCCTTGTTTTTCAGAGGAATAGTTTTTCGGACATTGCGATTTTTTACGGACACTTTGAATTCTTGTCTCTTCTTGTCCCTTGCTTCACCCGTATTCAAATTTTCAAAATGGAAAGTCTTAAATTAATTCTTTGTATTTTTTTCGTTCAGGCGTTCGTTCAATCACCGAAAGCTATGTTTCTTCGCTGTACATTGCCTTGAAAGACCACAATAACGAAGCTTTGCTTCATCACTTTGCGAAGTCGCAGGTGAAATGTTTGAAAGCTGCCGCTGAAGAAGAAGGAATAGATTTGGTAAATGTTGATATGACAGAAGGTGAGCGGTACTCTTCAAAAGTATTGACCTCGTTATGGCTTTGCAAAACAATGGGTGCAAATGTTGCGTCAGAGCTCAAGAAAGCTGTAGATTTGATCAAAATGCTTATGTCTATCAAGGTGGTTGATTTGACTTCCAAAGGTGAGAAAAGAAATTCATAAAACTCTTCTTTAGAAGGCCCAATGGACTCTTCCTCACTTGTTATTTTGAGCTGAAATCAAAAGATCTTGTTTTAGTTCACATAAGAAAACTATTTTAAATGAAGGATATGGGTCTTTTCACTGTTCTTTGTCTTTTATGTGGTAAATTGATTCGTGTCTAGAACGATGTACTTATTTTTGTTTTGCACCTCCAGAAGATCCCGTTCACGCAGCACCGATGCCAGTCAGTCGCCTATTGCAATCCATCACAGCGATAAAGCATTACATGACGCAAAACGAATATGGCCTTTTTGATGGATCCGTATACAAGAAGGCTCCTCAAGCGAAATTCACGTACGTGTTTTGTTCGTCGGTGCACGATTTTGTTCACTACTTATTGGGCTGCCCAGAGATCGCTGACCAAATAGTGGCCCAAGTGACGCCCATCATCAATTTGTTGTCAGTAAGCAGCTGTCGAATTATCAAACCGTTGATCGTTGACTACAATTTCATAGAAGTCGCACCTTACGGCACTTGTTTTAACATCTCGGAGAAATGTTTTCAAGTTGATCCGCCGACCCTAAAAGGTACGTATTATTTTTTATTAAATTGTTTTCATGTCTTTTTTTTACCATGTTTGCGAGGTCAAATTTCACAGATAATTGATAAAATAGTAAATTCTGAAGCTCTTACTTTCTTTCAGGCTCTCCGCGTGCTTTCGTTAAGTACACCTACGACCCTGACGTCCTACCGTACCCTGAGCCATTCGTCAAAGGTGTGGAGAATTCATTCGGTAACCCTAGAATCAGGAAGAAGTTCTACAAAAAGTACTATCAATTGTTGATGCATGGTCAATTTCCACACAAAGAGACAAAGATGTGTTTGGTTGGTCCAGCCGATTCCGGAAAAACGAGCTGGTTCAGTTGTTTTCAAGGAATCATCCCGTCCAAATATATTGCGGGTGTGATGAACGACGGGCGATTCTCAGCAGCTTTGATAAACAGTAACACCCAGATTGTGATGATGGATGAGTGGACCCCTGACTCTTTGTCATGTGAAGATGCCAAACGTGTCCTTCAAGGTGAGTGAATTGATTCGCATTGTTCTTTTTTTGTGGCCCTGACGAAGGCGATGAAAAATCGCTTTTGGTTTATCTTTACGCTTGCGCACTTTGAAGATATTTGAAAAAAAAACTTGAAAGTTTGCTTTCTTCCTATGTCCGGTTATTCATGAAGATTACCGCTTGATTTGCACGTAACTCAAAAACCTCATTTTCGTTTTTATTTCTCCAGGCGGAATGAATTTTCTACCCCAGAAACACAAGAGCGGCTTACGTGTCAACTACAATTCCGGTTTTTTTATAACCACCAACGTCTATCCGGATTTCGGCAACGAAAGAGACTGCGATGCGATAAGAAAAAGACTTGAAGTTTTCCAAACGACATCATTGAAGCGAAAAGATCCATCAGTCTCAGGTAAGACAAAAAGCTGACAGTTTCACACGTCATTTAATCTTTGGCACTTTGACTTTTAGGGTGCATTCACTCGTTTAGAAATGAGGGAGTCTCCGAATGTGAAGACAAATATTTTTCCTTTTTCTGCTACTCTATTTGGAACGAGAATCTGAAAAGAGTTTGGTTTTTCCAAATTCAATCACAAACTATTTTTTTATCTCTTCAGCTTGGCTGAGAATGAATTGTATGATGGTGTTTCATTTTCTGGCCCACGAATTGCGAAACGAACCCATCTTTGATACACCCAACGTGGCACCTGCTGCTGGGAATGGAGCAATCTACAACGACTTTGATTTTGATCCCATGTCTTTGATGTACGACGATCAAGTCGAGTTATTCTCATTCAGCCAACCAGCTGCTCCGGCCGCAGTCCAAGATTCCGGTAACGAAGTATCAGGCTTAACTCAAGCATTAGACCATGCCGTCTTGGAAGCTGACCGTCACGAAGGCATTCACTACGAAGATTTGCAGTGGGAAACACCTTTATTCGACAACGCCAGCGAACACTGTGACGACGTCTATGTCCAAAAAGTCGTTACTCTTGCTTCAAACAAGGATGGAGCTTGGGACGAGTTGGCCTTGACTGACAACGCGAAGAACATGTTCAGGCGACGATTGAGAGCGAAGTGGGAAGGTGCAGATTCCGTGTACGATGCTTGGTTGATTCGAAAAGGTTGTCAGCGACCTTGGTTTGACTATCATCTTTTAGACACCCAATATCCAGAGTTTGATGCAGACTTAGAGCAAGAACCGCCAACTCAAGTCGTCACAGGCGTCCCCGAAACGCCTACCAAGCAGAGCACGTCCTGCCAGCCACCAGAATCACCAAAACCTGACGATGCCAACAGTCAGAAATCCATCGATTCTGTTATCACGTCCTATCAGCCGCCAAAATCACCTAAATCTGACGATGAAAACAGCGAGGAATCCATCGATTCTGTTATCACGTCCTATCAGCCACCAAAATCACCTAACTCTGACGATGGCAACAACAAGGCCATCGCTGAGTCTGTCATCACGTCCGACCAGCCACCAAATCACCTAACTCTGACGATGGCAACAACAAGGCCATCGCTGAGTCTGTCATCACGTCCGACCAGCCACCAAAATCACCTAACTCTGACGATGGCAACAACAAGGCCATCGCTGAGTCTGTCATCACGTCCGACCAGCCACCAAAATCACCTAACTCTGACGATGGCAACAACAAGGCCATCGCTGAGTCTGTCATCACGTCCGACCAGCCACCAAAATCACCTAACTCTGACGATGGCAATACTGAATCATTCATTGAACCAGACGACAAAGATACCAATAACGGGTCACAGTCAAATGCACGTCCCGTTGCGCCAAACCCCGTCAATCCCGCCAGTGAATCCGATATTTCCATAGAAGAAGACGCTGTAGACCCTCCCACTGGAGAAGACGATCAACCAAAAGCCAAAAGGTTTTCCCTTAGTCTCAAACGATGCACTCACACGGAAACTGACTTATCACACCAACTGATCACTTTGACCAGTAGTGACGAAGAGACAAATCCAAATAAACGACAAAAGACCGTCGATTCTGAAGGCTCGTCTATAGAATTTGACATGCAAACGGTAGCCGCTGGAGTCCCAATCATCCCGATTTCGTCAAATGATTCCTCGACAGATTCTGATTAACTTCATCATCTAAAATTTTCTAGAAATTTATTTCAACGATTTTGTGTTTACATTTTATATTTGAAGAATGAAAGCTTTAAGTGATAACCATTTTGTTCAAACATTTGCGCCTCCCGTTATTTCTTTTTCCTATAAATTACCACAAAAACTGCAATTGAAAGACTTCTAGCTGGTACACAACGTTATTTCAACGTTTGTCTAACGCTCACAGCGTTCATATAACGTTGGATGAACGTCAAAACAACGTTGTGGGCCAGCTAGGTTTGTTACTTTAAAAAAAAAACTTAAAAGATTTCGGTATAAAATTATTTTCAAAATCTAAGTACAAGATTTTCAAAGTGTCCGCAAGATTATGACGTCATGTCCGATAAACTTTGCTAATCAGAATGAGGGGATAAGAGGGATAAGCAGGGATAACGAGTGACAAGCAGGGGATAAGAGAGGACAAGATTCAAAGTGTCCGAGAGAATATGACGTCGTGTCCGATAAACTTTGCTAATCAGAATGAGGGGATAAGAGGGATAAGCAGGGATAACGAGTGACAAGCAGGGGATAAGAGAGGACAAGACTTCAAAGTGTCCGAGAGAATATGACGTCGTGTCCGATAAACTTTGCTAATCAGAATGAGGGGATAAGAGGGATAAGCAGGGATAACGAGTGACAAGCAGGGGATAAGAGAGGACAAGATTTTCAAAGTGTCCGAGAGAATATGACGTCGTGTCCGATAAACTTTGCTAATCAGAATGAGGGGATAAGAGGGATAAGCAGGGATAACGAGTGACAAGCAGGGGATAAGAGAGGACAAGATTTTCAAAGTGTCCGAGAGAATATGACGTCGTGTCCGATAAACTTTGCTAATCAGAATGAGGGGATAAGAGGGATAAGCAGGGATAACGAGTGACAAGCAGGGGATAAGAGGGGACAAGATTTTCAAAGTGTCCGAGAGAATATGACGTCGTGTCCGATAAACTTTGCTAATCAGAATGAGGGGATAAGAGGGATAAGCAGGGATAACGAGTGACAAGCAGGGGATAAGAGGGGACAAGATTTTCAAAGTGTCCGAGAGAATATGACGTCGTGTCCGATAAACTTTGCTAATCAGAATGAGGGGATAAGAGGGATAAGCAGGGATAACGAGTGACAAGCAGGGGATAAGAGGGGACAAGATTTTCAAAGTGTCCGAGAGAATATGACGTCGTGTCCGATAAACTTTGCTAATCAGAATGAGGGGATAAGAGGGATAAGCAGGGATAACGAGTGACAAGCAGGGGATAAGAGGGGACAAGATTTTCAAAGTGTCCGAGAGAATATGACGTCGTGTCCGATAAACTTTGCAAATCAGAATGAGGGGATAAGAGGGATAAGCAGGGATAACGAGTGACAAGCAGGGGATAAGAGGGGACAAGATTTTCAAAGTGTCCGAGAGAATATGACGTCGTGTCCGATAAACTTTGCAAATCAGAATGAGGGGATAAGAGGGATAAGCAGGGATAACGAGTGACAAGCAGGGGATAAGAGGGGACAAGTTTTCAAAGTGTCCGAGAGAATATGACGTCGTGTCCGATAAACTTTGCAAATCAGAATGAGGGGATAAGAGGGATAAGCAGGGATAACGAGTGACAAGCAGGGGATTAGGAAAGACAAGCAGGGGATAAGGGAGGACGAGATTTTCAAAGTGTCCGAGAGAATATGACGTCGTGTCCGATAAACTTTGCAAATCAGAATAAGGGGATAAGAGGGATAAGCAGGGATAACGAGTGACAAGCAGGGGATAAGAGAGGACAAGATTTTCAAAGTGTCCGAGAGAATATGACGTCGTGTCCGATAAACTTTGCAAATCAGAATAAGGGGATAAGAGGGATAAGCAGGGATAACGAGTGACAAGCAGGGGATAAGAGAGGACAAGATTTTCAAAGTGTCCGCTGGAGTATCACGTCATGTCTGATAAATCTTATAGATCTGAAGTCAGGAAAGAATTCGTCCAAATCTATTTTCAATGAAACAAATGAACACAAAAATTTTCTAATTCAAGTTATATTCAAATTTTACATACATCTAATCTGAACTTTTTTCAAATACAAGTTCTCAAAAATTTTATTCAATAAATTGTTTTGCTTTTGCCCGCATCATCAATGTAGAATTTTTTCTTGCAGGGTGAAATTTATACTCTGGGTCTTTTAAGATATTTGACCATCTTCCTTGTCCATACCTCTTTATACCATTTAACAAAAACTTATCCTCCTCAGTAGTAAAAGCGTGCTTCTTGTTTCTTGGCTTTTTTTCGGGGGCTAATTGTTTTATTTCTACAGTTTCTTGTTGGATTTCCTTTTCGAATTCACGAAGGACGATATTATCTTCTTCTTCATGTTTCTCCTTGGCTGATGTAACTTTTATCAACTTGTTCATGCAGTCGGTTGCTTTTCTTGCAACATCTTGTGACTTTCGTTTTTGATAGTGCACCTTGGCAACGTTTGACGTGTGTTTCTGGTCGAGACTGACAATGCGTTGTTCTTCTAGGGTCAGATTTTCAGAGCTAGCGGTTTCGATGATCTGCCTATAGCGTGTCGGTGTTATATACTTTCCAATTGCTTGATACACCATTCTTCCAAATATATCTCCGAGGTTTTTAAGTTGATTTCCGTTTTTACACACTAGTAAAAATTCACATTTTGGATTTAACCGTGGTCTAACACGATCTACGTAGTCTTTCAATTTCGAAAGTACGTCATCAGTAAAAACAAGTGAATCGAAACCGTATTGTTCTTCAGTTTTAAAGTGTGTTTGATCAATCATTCCTGTTTTCATAGCAGAAAGAAACATCTTCACAGTCAGAAATTGGAATGTCATTGGCCTGCTGCCTTTCACATTCAAAAACAAAAGAGAAACTACGAATGATGACGCGAAAGAAAGATCATGGGCAATGTGGGCATTGATCTTGGCCAAATATATAACTTGGTTATACCTGTCCGCGTGAAAAGGTATCACCTTTTGTAGATCTGCGAGTGACGCCCAGCAATCGATACTCTCCAAATGCTCGATTGAAAGTAAAGTGTTCCACTCGACCCGCATCTTCTTTCTCAAACATTGTTTGGCACGCGAGAGAAATACTTCGCTGGTAAGAAATATCGCCATTTTTTCTGCGCGTATACCTCTGCATCTTAAAAAGTCTAGGCAATGAGTCAATGACTGTAGGTAAGATATCATTCCGGGCTTGCCAAGTTTGCATTCAGCCTCAAGAAATCTTAAAAATCTCTCAATAAATTCCGTAGATCCAACACAATATTCCAATAAAGTTAATGTCAGTTCAAAGTTCTCTTCCAAATTCTCCAAACAAAATTTGCAGAATTTCATAATTTTCCGGCAAATTTGAAGCGCTTGATTTGCATCTTTCCCACCTCCTCCAGCGCTACATATCCAAGATATAAAGTCTTTCGCCAGTTGGCATTTATCTGAGAAAGATGAAATGTTCCATGTTTTATTTCTGATAGCTGGTCTTTTTGAAGAATGTATTTTATCTGTAAAAACTTCATCAACATTAGGTTTACTTTCGAAGTAAAAGTACCATCCGTGTTTTGTTACAACGTGTTTTCTGCAACCTCTTTGACTGTGGTAGCTATCGCTGTCACAATTGGAAACCGGACAAATAAACAAACCAGCTGCATTCGGAGTCAGCTTGAGTCGTTTAGCCTTGGGACTTGCCCCTTCAACACCTCCCCAATCTTTTTTGCTGAAAGTTCTCTTCATTGCATATACATGTCATTTTTCCATATTTTTCAAATCAGCATTTAAAAAAGTGAACCTGCCTTTTTACAGATCGCTTTTATCCTCTCTTAAATGAACCAATTATATAGATAATTTCAGAAAAAAGGAATTATCTCAATATTTTAATTAAGTTCCTTTTATCTTTTTAATTTCATTCTGTGAAATACCATATTCTTTGATAAAAATGTTTTTTAAATCTAAATGTACAATTAGTTCTTTAAAAAATAATTGAAATGACTATCAAAATAAGATCAGTGAGTTCCCAAGGGATTTGGTTCCCTTTATTTTCGTTTACTTGTCTTACAATAGGAACTATCTGTACATCTAGCACTAGCTAGGGAATACTTGTAATTGAATCAAAAGTTCCTTTCAAAATGAATTATGTAACTAATTTGTTCCCTTGATAGAATATGTATATAAGATATTGAAATAGAAAGGATGAACTATGAGTTCGCCAGGGAATTGACTTTCGGAATATGGAGATCTTAAACTGTAAACATTTTTTCTTAATGTAACAATAACGTGTTTTGAACCAATAGTTCACATTTTTCTATTCCCTTTTGGGATTGTAAAAAATGATTTGTTAATAAACTGTAAAACGGACCAATCAGAGGCTTACAAAACTGCTTCATGGCAAGGAACAAAAAATCTTTTATGTAGATAATTATACAAATTACTACCTTAAGGGAAGAAATTTTCGCGGGAAAAAAATTTCGCGGTTTTCGCGGATTTTGCCTAAAACCGCGAAATTAAGTTCCTGCGAAATTTTACAAAATCGTCAATCCGCGAAATTAAATTCCCGCGAAATTTAATTTATTTCACGCATTCCCCCAAATTCGTACTATTTCAACCCTTAAAACAGTTTTTTTGCTTATTTAATAACGTTTTTGGTCAAAAATATCTTGCATCCGCGAAATTAAATTCCCGCGAATTTTTCGAAAATTGATGAACCGCGAAATTAAATTCCCGCGAAAAAGAATAATTTGACCAACCGCGAAATTAAGTTCCAGCGAAAATTTCTTCCCTTAAGGTAGTTAATTATCAAATTACTAGCTAATGTTATTGACTGAAGACAATGTAAAAATCGACAAGATGACTGAGATGACGTAGTGAACCACCGACTTACAGAGAAAGCTGTGCTTGAAAATTGCAAAAAATCCAGATGAACTGACTGACTGACAAACACAATGGAGAATGGAAGTTATGTCAGTTGCTGAACGATCAAACGATACTGAACTACAGGAGCTACACGCTTTTTTTTTATAAGAATGGTGTTTTTTCATTTCATCATGGATATTCTTAACTTTTTGGCGGAAATCATCCAAAAATATTCTTACAGTATTCTTAGTTTAAGATCGGAATTGGCAATCTACAGGTTAAAATGCATTAAAAATGGCATTCTTAAGTTTAGTTGTTAAATTTCATGATGGTGATATTCTTAGCATATTCTTAATTTTTTGGCCATTTTCATCATGGACATTCTTATAAAGTGTATTCTTATAAAAAAAAAGCGTGTATTCATGGATTCATCTTTTCCTAAAGGTTCTCTGTGGATGCCGTTAGAAATTTTAAATCTATGTAAACACGTAAAACACGTAAATGGTTGGGATATATTTTCTGGACATGTATTAAAATTGCTCAAGTACTGTATTTGTTACTTTATTTTAATAAAATCGTTCTTCAATATAATTGTATTTTAGATGCTATAGAAACAAGCAAGAAACCTATATTCACATTGCATTTCAAACGTGCTTTAAAGTAGAACCCAGATCCATTTTCGACCATTTCCTAATTTAGCCAGTTTAAGGACAATTTTGGACAAGCTAATAGTTCTAGTGCTTTTTTACAAAGTTTGGGAAGAGTAAAATCTAGAACCATTTTCGACCATTCCCTAATTTAAACAGTTTCAGGGCAAGTTTGGATAAGCTAAGGGAATTGCTTTTTTACAAAGTTTGGGAAAAGTAATATCTAGATCCATTTTCGACCATTCCTTAATTCAAACACAATTCCAAATATGGGGGAAAACCTAATATTCTATTGGGAAATGATATTTCACAAAGTTTGGCAAACGTAACATCTGGACCCATTTTTGCTGGTTCCCAGCGTCAATCTAAGCTAACAAAAGGTCTGGACAAAAATAAATCGGTTAGGTTTTTGTCATTTTTGGATTGTGAAACTGTGACTCACAAGCTCCAGAAATTGAAATTCCCAACCAGGGTATCCGAATATCCGCATCCAGATTTAAAGTTTGTGAAATTGCATTTGACAACCTTGTGAAGAGTTGCAGGATCCCAACCTTGTGATTAGTTTGGGAAACCCACCTATTCCCAAATCTGGAAACGACATTTCACAAAGCTTGTGATCTATTAATTTTTTCCTGTGTAATTTGGCGGATTTTGGCTAAATCCGCCAAAATTTCTTCCTTATAAGGTAGTCATGCTGTAGAGTCAATTTTTTAAACAATTTTTAAGTTTACTCACATGCAAAATATGCAGCTTTTTTCACAGTTTTGCGAAAGTGTTCTTCTGATGGTGAATTAAATCGTAAAATCTAACTTTAGAAAAAAGAATAAAAGATGTGATATGA
>NW_027104355.1:124758-131953 GCF_902728285.1 Clytia hemisphaerica
ACTCTCTCATTTTTTCATTCTGTGTTGAAACATTGTAGAGCAAGGAGCTCAATTCTTTGTTGACATGTTGTCAGTCAGAGTCAAACTTAAACTTAAATTGGTAAATGGAATTTGCTGAATTGAATATTTAATAATAATTTGCATTTCACTGTGGATTTACCCAGCTGGTAATCCACTCATTTCACTGGTCATTTTCACAGCAATCACATTGGGCCAGCCGGTAAGCTTTTTGTTTGCATTTCTCACTTTTTGTTTTCTCTTCTCCTAGTCTTAGGTTGGCTCAACTTTAGGCTCTGCATTTGCCCTTTTGGCACAGGCTTCTACCCATTGCTGTCCTAGGTTAGGTTAGGTTAAGACTTAGTAATTTTTTCTAAGATTCTATCATACTTTTATTCTTTCATATGATTTTCTGTTCACTCAAATTGTTTCTCAAATTAGTCTAAGTTTCATAAATCAATTATCAATTTAAGCTCCTAATTTTGTCATTTAGTCACTATTTTCATTTATTTTATCAATTCAAATACTTATTATTCCTTAATTTATTTTCATTCAGTTTGAACGCAAAGATATCAATCCTTCAATCAATATCTTGTTACAAACCCCCTCAAGTGTGTTGCACTATTCCACAACAATCTTAGAAAGCTTCCTTGAGGGTGTTAGTATTTATGGATTGCCTTCTCGGGTTCGCACTGATAAAGGCAAAGAAAATGTTAGTGTTGCTGATTATATGTTACTTCATAGGGGATTGGATCGAGGAAGTATAATAACTGGTAAAAGTACACATAACCAGAGAATAGAAAGGTTATGGCGTGATGTTTGGAATGGAGTTTCTGGATTTTTTTATGATCTGTTCTATTTCATGGAAGATCAAGGAATCCTCGATCCTTTGAATGAACTTCACTTGTCTTTATTGCATTATATTTATATACCACAAATTAACATAAAACTACAACAGTGGACATCTGCTTGGTCATCACATAGATTGCGTACTGTGAAATCCTCTCCAATTAAACTTTGGACTTCGGGTCAACTTTTAAATCCTGTTGATCCAGTATCAGTTGATAATTTTTATGGCATAGAAGGGATAGTTCGTAACAATTTTGAGGATTTAAACCATGCAAGCAACATCAGTGAACGTCCTATATTTGATTTTGATGGTGAACAAATTATTGGTGAGTTCTATGATCAAATCAATGATGTGATTGGACCTTTAGAACATGTAATGGAAAACAATCATGGTATTGCAGCCTACCTTGCTGCACTTGAAGTGGTTGAAAATTTATTTTGAAAATCAAAAAATCTTTCTTTAATGAGGCTGGCCTTTAAAATGTTGGATTACTCTCACCTGACCTAGGTTTTAGAGGAGCGAGGGTCAGACAAATAGTAGGTCAGAAAAGAAATTTGACTACAAAATTTCTATCCTGGATGTGTTCATATTTTTTCATTTGAAACCTTACTTTTTAAGAAACATTGATATGCTGATTGTGGGGTAGGAAGCAAGGTATGAGTAGACAGTTTAAGTTTTTTTTAGGTTTGCAGTTTTTGAGTCAGGTCAGTCGAGTGATGGCAAACCAACACAGATTTTTTTAACTAGCCTAATAATGTACCATTATTTTGGAATTATGTTTATATATTAGATTTAGGTTGGGTCCTGTAATTAATTTTACTTAAAATTCAAATTTTCCTGTTAATATTTCAAACTTGTAGGGCACTAGAACTTCATACTCGCAGTGATACTCGCAGATAGGAGCGTGCTGCTACAGGAGCGTATTGCCTGGTGTTGCTAAAAAAAAAAGAAGATTGTTAAAGATTAATGCATTTTTCATGTTGTTTTCGTCGTTTTGTATCGTATATAAATCTTTTTTTAAGTCAATTATTCTTGCTTTTAATGGTGAATTTCTAAGAAGTCTTTCATGAATGCATTAAAAATTTATATCAAGATATGTTATGTCCTATACTCTTTTAAAATCAGTTTAGATTAATATTTATGTCAGAATGTATTTTTCGATAACATTATGTTCTCAACAATTTACGTGTATTAAATGAGTGTTTTGTCAGCCCAGAATTGCAAATTTTATTGAAGCCTTCATGATTTTTCAAAAGAGTTGATTAATTTCATTTAATTCAAACTGTATAATGTATTAAATTCTATTCATTCTTAGATTTAACATGTCAGATAATCTAAAAACTTTACTGGAGAGAGCTGGTCTCTCCCACTTAGCTGAATCCTTCAATGAGCAAAATGTCAAATTTGAAACTATCTCACACCTTAGTGACATGGATTTGGTAAGGTTGGGAATTTCAACTGTTGGCGACAGGATAAATTTCAAACGAGTGTATAGATCAATGGCAACACAACCCACCAATGTAAGAAATCTTGTAGCTGATAGAGTACTGACAGAACGTTCGGTCGCCTTTCAACCATACAGTAGTGAGAGGAAAAGAAGAAAAACCGGAGATAAAAATAAAAGTGTTGCACAACCGTGGACAGCAAACTTCATGTGTCTGGCACTTCGGTTCTCCAAAAAAGTTCCGAATGCAAATGAAAAAGTTTTGCTTTTTAAAGCGAATCTTGGGTTAAAAAAGATCAAGCTTGACCTTGGAAATTCAGAAGAAGTTGTTAAAGATGTTCTAATTGAGAATTTCCCCAAATTAAAAGAAGCTGGAGGTTTTGAGTTGCTGAGGTGTATGGCCAACTGTCGAGTCTTGGATGTTCTGTCTTGTACGCTGGCAGCAAAAGATATTAAAGCATGCATTGGAGGTGGTCAAGCTAAAATCTACATACGGCCAATCCAACATGACTTATCATTGCTGGCCGATGAAAACTCACAAACAACTAGTTCGTCATCATCAATAAAAGAAAAATGTAAGGTGTGTCAAACTTTGTTTTCTATCAGCACACTCCGTGAACATTTGAAGCAGTGTGCCTATGAAAACATTGATGATGATGAAGATGATACATTGTTTGAATACAGCTACAGAGAACTAGGATCAATACGACCAAACTCACCAACACCACCTAACTCACCAACACCACCCAGGACAAGAGAGCAACAGTCACCACCCAACAGTACAACAGAGCAAGACCTGACCCCCAGGACAAGCGACCCCTTCTCAGCTACTGTGACATCAGAGAGAGAATTGCCAAACAGGACAACTGGAGAAAATTCATCAACCAGGGCCGTAGAGCAAGATCCACAACATGAGACAGCCCCATCTGACCAGGCTTTCAATATTGAAATTATAGATGGGCCTCGTATCAAAATTTGTGACCCTCCTAGAGAGATTGTAATAGATACAGAGATAGTGTCAATCCTAGCTGACATTCACAGTAATGAAACAATAAAAGGTAACCCTGTTGAAGTGTTGCGGTTCATTCAAAAGAGGTTGATTCAGGGGAGAGACTTGGAAATCATGGACCCTGCTGTTGTATGCCAAGGAGCTACAAACTTCATCATGGTAGACAGAACAGATATCTTGACCACTGCCTTTGATGAAATATCAACCACCATAAAGCCAACCAACCGATTTGTTTGTTTAGAGGTTGAATTTTATGGTGAGGTATGTAAAACATTTTTTTTTATCTTTAAGTTACGTCAAGAGCAATTGTCTAATAAATATATTACCTTAAGGGAAGAAATTTTCGCGGGAATTTAATTTCGCGGTTGGTTAAATAATTTTTTTTCGCGGAAATTTAATTTCGCGGTTCATCGATTTTCGAAAAATTCGCGGGAATTTAATTTCGCGGTTGCAGGATATCTTTGACCAAAAACGTTATTAAATAAGCAAAAAACCTGTTTTAAGGCTTGAAATTGTACGAATTTGGGGGAATGCGTGAAATAAATTAAATTTCGCGGGAATTAAATTTCGCGGTTTGACGATCTTGTAAAATTTCGCGGGAACTTAATTTCGCGGTTTTAGGCAAAATCCGCGAAAACCGCGAAATTTTGTTCCCGCGAAAATTTCTTCCCTTAAGGTATATATATAAGTATCTGAAATATTGCAATAATAATGGAAAGTAAGAAAATTACTTAAATACTAGTCTTTCAAATTTTTTTAATGTACTGCCCTTGATTTTCCTTGATCATTGAGCACCTTTAAGCTAAGGCTACACTAGACACTTTTTCGTGCGCTTGCAACGCAACATCTGCTGCATTGCAAGCGCACGAAAAAAGTCGAGTTTAGCCTGTTGAAATTTTCTGCAATTTTCACTGCAACACAACAAAAAACTTCAAAAAAATGTTGCAAGGCTATGCAACAAAATAGATCAGATCTATTTTGTTTCAGGGCTTCTGCGACAAATATCAATGGATTTTCTTCTTTCTGTTTACTTTTCTGCTTCCGTTCTTTTGTTAAACCACTCGAAGTGAATTTTTTCTAAAAAATCTCTCTTGATTTATTGAAAATTGATTCGAATTTTTTTTTACCCCTGGCTAGACCACCAATATTTCCAGGCGCTTGCAAGTTTGCTAATTGAAGTCTGCATGTAATTTTTAGTTTTTTCAGGTTTCTAGGACCTTAACCCTTAAAATGGTAAATCGATAATAAATAATCAACCAATAAAATATTAACTTTCACTCTACCGTTTTAGCTCGCCGAAGATCTAGGGGGACCAAGAAGAGAATTCTTTACCCTGGCTTTGAGGCAAATACAAAAAGAGTATTTTGAATCAGAGAATGATTTGCGTGAATCACCCCATTATTACAACATCGGTGTTGTGTTTGGTAAGTTCCCTCAACCTATATCCCACAGTTTTTTAATTATTATATACTTACCAAATTTTTACTATGCTATAGATGGCGACGAAAATCATTTCATTTAAATTTAATGCACAAAGGTTCCATTTATATTAGGGGTGATTTTTGGAAGTTTGTGGTTTTCTTTACAGAGAAGTTTTGTTTGGGATTGAACGTCCCCGTCCATCGTCCCCATAGCCGATTTTGCAAAAGTATAAACCCCGAGAATGTCATTTTTCATCTAATTATACCTTATTCTTTTACCTTGTAGGTACTAATTTTCGCGCGTATTAATTTTGGCGCACAAAGGCTTCCTATATATTTTTTTCTAAACATATAAATAAAAATAAAGACATTTTTAAAGATAATAATGCCACTTTCTTTCCAAAAATAAAAACAAAAAGAATACGGTTTTAAAATGGTATTAATTTTCGCGCACTGACTGCGCATAATTTCGGTATTCAATTTTGCACATTTTTGGGCCTCTGTGCGAAAACTAGTACGCGCGAAAATTAGTACCTTTAAGGGGATATTTTTAATGAATTTACATACGGTTGAGAAATCTTTATTACCTCGTTAACTTGATAGTTGTTTATAAACTTGTTTTTGTATTACCTTTCAGCTTTGAGTATTCTACAAAACGGTGGATTCCCCATGTTTTTCGGCGAAAATGGTCTTAACGAAATTTTCTCTTCGGAAAGCCCAAAATCAGGATACCAAGAAATACGGACTGCATTCAAAGATTTTGGTTTGTTTCAGGTAACTGTTCAATTTTGTTTTGTTCCGTAATTGTTCTGAAATTTGTCACAGAGGCTCTTTTAGGTATACTGAGTTACGATAAGCCTGCTTTGCAACGTTTGTTTTTTGTGTAAATCTAACCAATTTCGTTTCCTCGTGTTAAAGGTTACGTCTCAGCTTAAAGCTTAAAGCCTATGATCATACTAAAAAATCTATTTTTGATTCAGAAAATGAAATTTTCTTTACAAAGCAGCTACAAAGCTATTTGAAGGAAATGATACTCCTGGTTCCTTTTAGGTGACTACAGAATTTCCTGCCTTTCTTCAATTATTCCGACCGAACCCCGCTGGGAAGCTAACACAAAAGAAATTGATTCATCTTTTGCGACCCAATTGGGCTATTGAAGGAGGAAATGAACGGCTTTTCCAAAACCAACTCTATGCCAAATTCATGAAATATATTCGCGAGGCTGCCAGTGAGTGATATATTTAGTTTTCTTTACAAATGATAGGGCTCTTGCAGCTGAGCAAAGAAATGTATTAAATCAAATTTAAATCAACTCAATTTCGTAGATCAAAACGTTTTTATGGTTAATACAGTGTCTAATTTTGCATGAATTACGCAGGTTGTGAGGGAAATTTCTAATAATTTTTTTATAACTCAAAAATCTTTTTTGATTTTACTGTAATGTACCAGAATGTACTTTTCAAACTTACGAAATATTGTTTGCTTGTTATAGGCGGACGACGCGAGCCTGTGTCATTGGGGCATATTTTGAAATTCGTTACTGGATCTGACCTAGAACCACTCCTTGGCTTCAGTATCAACCCTTCTATAAGATTCGTGGAGACACTTAAGAAGGGTCAATTTACCCCAACCTGCAGTACGTGCATAAACGAATTGATTTTGCCTCGGGCGACACCTTTAATCCCGATGCCAAATGACGAGACAATTTTCAAACTATATGATTATGCTTTTTGCAATGAATACTTTGGCCGAAAATAATACACTCATTTTTTGTAAGCATACGGGAATATCGTACTGAAGCTCATTACTGTATGCTTAGCAAAATTTCGTTTTCAGCCAAATTATGTTTAACCGTGTTATGCTTAAGACTTAGCAATTCAGCTTGGAGGTTTTTGGAACCTAGCATTATGCTTGATTTTTTTCAAATTTCAACTTATTGCATAAATTTTAATTTCGTGGTTTCACGCAATAAAGTAATTATGCCTATAAGCTTACAATAAAAAAGTGTACTATTTTTGGATATTGGTTAGATATTTTGTTCGTATTTGTTTATATTTATACTCGGGTAAGGAATGCTCTTGAACCAACGTGGATTTTTTAGAAATTAAACGAGAAAGTTATTGGCGTTTTTGTGATATTCCTTTTTAGAAAATGCTGTAGGATAGAAATTTTTAGAAATACTTTCAAAATACTTCGTCATTTTGTAGAAAAATTTATCACAGGAAAATAAATAGTTGGCTAAATTGGGATACCCTGTATTTTAAGTCGATAGATTTTTAGATATTTAAATATTTAAAAAAGAGAGTTTATATATTTAGGCTTATATTTGTAAACTAGTTTGGTTGTTTTATGATATCTATCTTTTCCATTTTACATGTTTTCTTAACATATCTAGGCTCAGATTTTAAGCATTTACTTCATTATGCACATCCTGCGAAGTCTGTACATTGAATCCTTTTCCTTACATACTTTCA